>NW_026731815.1:185000-438390 GCF_028476545.2 Physella acuta
TTGCCTATATTTTACACTGTAGTTTCTGTAATGGATTTTATCTTTTGCGGAAGAGTGTGGTATAGTGACTGTAAAATAAAGATAATCGTACCGCAGCTACAGTGTTTTTCTTTTACAAACCAAATATTAAGGCAAAAATTAAATTCAAAATTTTAAAAAAATATTAATTTTGGTCAGCCGTGGGCCCCTAAACGGCCTGCCCCCCCCCCCTTCCCGCGCATTGCGGGGTCTAGCCGGAATGTAGTTCCGCCCCTGTTCATCAGGTAAATGAACAACTACTGACTAGTGTCTTTAACAAAATGTGCAGAAGTGGTCAGTTTATAGACGGTTCGTTAATCTATGCATTACATCTTATTGTAAGAGTAAGGGTGTGGTGAGGGGTAGAGGTGAGGGGTAGGGGGCAGGGGGGGGAGAGTTGGGAAGGGAAGGGGACAAGAAAGCGCCGATTAACATCTACATCAATAGTGCCGACTTTTTCCGGTCGTCTAGAAGACCAGGATAGTCGTCTCGCCGCAACATTTCCCCAGCCCGATTTTAAAGCGTGCCGGCACAGTCAAATTTCAGATGCTTCGTCTTTGAAGTTGTCTATATGTCTGGCGGTCTCTCGAGCTATATACTGTGCATTTTTCTCAAAGACGTTTGACAAACAATCGTGTTTGTTTGTAACTGTAGACGAAAGATAACTCGACCTCCACCTAATTTTTTTTTTTTTTTTTTTTTTTTTAAATAATTTAGCCAGGATTTTTGGGCCCCCAATTGGTCTGGGCCCCCCCCGCATTGCGGGGTCTGGCGGCACTGTAGTTCCGCCCCTGGATTAAATTGATCTCGGAAACCCTTTTTTTTAAAAAAAAACGGATTAAGTACGGCTGCCTGATTTAAATTTTCAAGGACGACTGCTAATGTAGTCGTCGTGGCCGAGCGGTTAAGGCGATGGACCTAAAGGCGGGAAACCAATCATCCATGGTCAATACGAAACGTAATACATCAATCATTGATCATTGATATAGACTGGTCCAGATATGAGACACTTTAAAAACTATACGTCAATATTAGATCAGAATTATGGTGTGAGTTTTTATAATGTTCAGAATTTTTTAAACAAAATCACAAAGTGACAAAACAGTGCACTTTCATTGTGTTTTTAATGTCCTAACCCCCCTTCCATCCACCGCATCATGCCCCTGTCCCCCCCCCCCCCCCCCGTCCCACAAGCTACCACAATGATTTGACATAATGAAGATAATAGATACAAACTTAATCCTAATAGACGCAGTTATAGAAATAGCCTTTTTTACTTTCTCGTATATCATGTCTATATCCCGAGTTGCCATCCCTTGTTGTTTCTTATAAGAATATTTGAGAAAGTTTAGGGGAGATCACTCCAGATTTATTTAAAATCAACTCAGCAAACAAACATATGAAACCAACAGAATTTCTGACGGGATGTGTGTAGGTAAATTTGAATAAATTAGCAGGCTTATCTGGGGATTAGATTGATCTTAGCAACCCTACCTTTTTTATATAAGCGAATGACGCCTGGCTGCCTGATTTAAGCTGTCAAGTTTGTGAGTCAAATGTAGTCGTCGTGGCCGAGTGGTTAAGGCGATGGACTTGAAATCCATTGGGATCTTCCCGCGTAGGTTCGAATCCTGCCGACGACGTAACTTTTTTTAAAAAAACAATTTTCACGATACACACAAAAAAAAACACATCTTTTTCAGGAGGGGGCTTCCTCCTCGCGTTATCTGTTGTGTAGTTTTATACATATGTCCTTGCTTTCTAGAAATGTAAACAATGTGGGCAGTACTTCTCTTGAATTCTAGTCTTTGGGCGTAGGTGCATCTACACCGCCGCCCACCCTCCCCAGATTATGTTGTACATTTTTTACCCCCGCCCAGGTGCCACCGATGAAGCATTTTACTAGTTACCGCCATCGGGCACACTATCTTAGATGCGCCTAGCACCGCTCTTATTTTACTTTTTCCCATCTTCTTTTGTAGTTCACCTTGTCCCTAATGTAGGACGCTCTTTAAAACAAAGGTAGGCGCCATTGTGCTCACGAGAAATCTGGGACATTCGAAGTTACGCGAGTAGGGCCAGTAGATGCCTTTGCAGTTTGACCGTGCATTCAAGTAGTGCCTCGTACCTCGAATCTACTGTGTCAGAAGCTCAATAAGCGGACAATTGGTGCTAATACATTTTAGCTTTAATAAAACTAAACCACATAAGTTAAGAAATTCTCTCCTAATGAAAGTACACATGTAGGGAATATTTAAATTTTGGAGGTGGTTTTTTTTAACGAAAATTACAAAGAATGCGTTACTAGAGTGTGTGTGTTTATGGTCTGTATTGTGTATATTATAAAGTTTAGATTTTAGAATTTAAAGTTTTGGTTTATTAATAGTTCCTAGTTAATTGTCAATGATACTTTTGGTTCGGTACTTTTTTTATTATACCTAGAAGTAGGAATTTTTGGTACGCGTGCCAAACAAAATACAAAATTGTCATAAACAAAAATAGACATTTTTTATATTTTATTATTTAAGATGTTACAAAAGAAAAAAAACATTATGAGGCAATAAATATAAACAATACAAAGATTTTTAAGGAAGTCTCAAATGCTGCAAATGTTAAATCTCCATTTCCTGTCCTCATAGTAATCCTTATGGATGCTGTAAGCGCCGTTCACCACCTTACCCTCTGGGACGTTAAGTGTTAGTCGCCCGTCCCAGACATTGACGTCACCTGTGATGTAACATCCGGTCAGGATTCTGCCGGTAACGCTACAGCACTGGAACCGGAACCGGCGGTCTTCGTAATGGTCGTTATGAGAGCTAGCGACACCGGTGATGACCTTGTTATGTGGACATACGTAGGTGAGTAGTTCATCGAACTCGTTTACATAACCTGGTCAATGATAATAGTATAATGGTAGTTAGAGTGATTGATTTTAAATGAAAAAAGTGTGTCAACCACTGAAGCGATCCTCTCTATGAAATTGAGGTTAGCTACACATTTTACTTCACAATAGACCATTTACCTACTTGAGTTTTTTACTTTCTCGTATATACAGAGTATAGAGAAATTATTTTAATCGTGCAAAAAAAAATCGTTTTACACCTCCCTGAGGTGCAATCTTGTCCGTATGTCTGTGTGTGTATGTGTGTGAGTGTGCATGTATGTGTGTCTGTAAACACAATAACTTGAGTACCGTTATAGCTAGGTTGATAAAATTTCATATATAAGTATTATATCAAAATCGTAGATACGTATCAAATTTTGAGTGATTTCCGATAACCGGAAATGGAACTTTTTCTACTTTCAATTTTTCAAAAGCTAATTTCAGATAGATAAATGAAATTTAATATATAAGTATAATATACTTCACTGCCTTCTATCAAATTTTTAGTAATTTCCGTTGACCGGAAGTATTAATTTACGCTGTTTCCGATTTCTCAATAAACGCATGTGAACTTATAAAGTACTAATAATATCCCTCACTATTATGCACATTTTGTTTGGCGTTCACTTGGTGTGCAATTTTTTTTTCTACGAGATTCTATTTTATTATAAAAAGTTGAAGTAATTTAAAATGGATTTAAAATATTGTCTATATTCCGAGTTGCCATCCCCCGTAGTGTTATATAAGAATATTCGAGAAAATTTGGGGGAGATCATTCCCGGTTTATTTCTTTAAATATATATATTTGAAATGTGTGTTGTATGGGGGGAAAATGTTAACGCGGACCGAATTATTAGCTCCCTAAAGGGACGGTAATGAGGAATCTGCTAATTAAAATGACTCACCACTCTGTTCACAATCTCTGGTCTCACCCACAGACCGGCATTGGAACTCCCACTTCCGGTCTTCATAGTAGTCGTCGTGCTCGCTGGAGATGTAGCTGATGGCCTGACCCAGGGGACACTTGAAGTCAAACGGCTGGTCCCAGTCGTTGACCACGTAGCCTCGGACGCACATCGTTGCCATGGAAACCAGCAGGTAAATGAAGATACACATGCTGGTAACTGATAAATTGTGTTCAGATTTTAATTCAATACAAATTCCACTTCTCCGTGTAGTGACTAGTGTTAGCCAAAGCTGCTTATATTTAAGTAACGACAACCGGATTTGTAACCTGATACTTTTGACAAATTAAGTTCTTAAAAACAAACACGAAATCTCTAGTAACTGCTACGGGCCCATCTTTGGCTTTTGACAGAAAAGAAAGAAATATTTGAACAATAAAATAAGCCTTTGAACTTGACCCAGTTGAATAAAAAAACACGTACCCAACTTTCTCCCCCCCCCCCACCCCACTTTCTCCTCCACCCCCACTCCTGTTTTCTCATTGGCTTTTATTCGTTTTCTGTAAATCGTGTCACCAAACATGTTTTCAAAGCCTGTCTTATATCCTTCTTTACAGTGGTGTGTGTAGGAACTGATCAAAGGGACTGTTTTTCATAAACACACACACACATGCACCATACAAACACACACACGACACACACGTACATGCACACACACACACACACACACACATATATATATATATATATATATATATATATATATATATATATATATATATATATATATATATATATATATATATATATATATATATATATATATATTTATTTATATATATAGGCCTACCGTTTTAGTAGGTTGAAGAAATGTCGTGTACAAGTATTAAACCCTAGATTGCTAGGTACTCATAGGTTTTTAACCGCAAATATTTTAGGCGTATCCTATTTGGTATCAAGTTTATTTACGACAAATGATAAAAAAGTAAAAAGTAAAGAAATATAAAAATCTGTTTTGTATGTAATATTTCAAATGCTCCGATATTGCAGAAAATAAAACTAATTTGCTTCTTTTAATAAAAGCATTTGTCGTTCATGAAATCCTCAACACATTTTGGAGAATTATGCTTTAATGAAGTTGTACAAGGTTGTTTTTGGTTACTCAAACTAGTAAAATATACTTTAAAGCTTCACAGTGGCTTTTTAAAGTATACAGACTCATAAAGCAGTTGTTAATCAATCATTGGCACGTCCAGTTTCGTGTGAGGTTAGATGTTTGCAAACGTGTTCGCACTTTAGATTTTCGAATCCGTGTTCACACTTTATTTAGATTTTCGCAAATGTGTTCGCACTTTACATTTTTGCAAACACGTTTACAATTTAGATTTTTGCAAACGCGTTTATAACTTTAGATTTTCGCAAACATGTTCGCACTTTAGATTTTCGCAAACATGTTCGCCCTTTAGATTTTCGCAAACGTTTTCGCACTTTAACCAAGCAGAATGCAATAAACTGCAAGATACAAATGTCACCTGACTGACGGTTTCCGCACCCTTCTTCGCGATTTTATGTTTGTTTGGGCATGCAATTTATGCTATATACCTTTCAAGACGTGTAAATATGTAGGCATAGATTACATAATCTTGATGTGAATTTTGTTTAATCTTTCTTTTTTCCAATCTTTTTTTCACAGCAAATAAATCTATTCGCTTGTAAAATAACTTTGTTAATAGCCTACTGTTTTTAGCAATGCTAATCGCTACTTCTAAATCCTATTAATTTTTTTTTTCAAATAAATTATATTTATTCCTTAACTAAACACAACGCGTAAAACCTTGATAAGAATTACATTATTAACTTGCTAGCAGTGGTGTAGCGAGGTCGGGTGTCACCCGGTGCGGCACTTAATGGTGTCACCCCCTCAGAGGCGTAGCGACTCTTCCAAGGGACAAACTTTCAATTTTCGATTTGCACCCCCCCCCCACTCAAACTTTCTATTTTCACCCCCCCCCCCTCAAATTTTTCTCTATATATTTTACTATTTTTTGCCTTGGTGTCACCCCCCTAAATGGTGTCACCAGGTGCGGTCCGCACCCCCCGTCCCCCCCCCCCCCTCGCTACGCCTCTGCTAGCGAGGCCTATAGGTCTAGGCTTAAACAATTTGAATTTTAGTTGTTTTCCTGAACTAGAGCAAAACGTGTTTTAAACTTACTATTTTTTTATGTTTTACAATATCCTGGTTGGTGTTACAGAAATAGATTCGCTACCACACGCAATTGATTCGGCACTGAAAGCACGTACAATAAACGAGCCCGTCAACAGATGGAGACTTTCGATCCGTTAACAAATATATATATAGTAACATGTCGATTTGAAGAATTATTTTTATACAAAAGGGTACTGCAAACATGTGCCTCCATAGCTCAGTGGCTAGAGCACTGGTCTTGTAAACCAGGGGTCGTGAGTTCAATCCTCACTGGGGGCTTGACATTCATTTTGTTATTTTAATGGCATAACTTACTGAGTGTGTGTAAAATCGAATAAATTATCAGGGATACCTGGGGATTAAATTGATCTCAGAAAATCTTTTTTAATTAACGGATTAGGCACGGCTGCCCGATTTAAGTTTACAAGTTCCACTACAAATACAGTCGTCGTGGCCGAGTGGTTAAGGCGATGGACTTGAAATCCATTGGGATCTTCCCGCGTAGGTTCGAATCCTGCCGACGACGTTATTTTTGTTTAAAATTTCCCCAACCTTATCTTAAGTTGACGTAGCGTTCCCTCCTCCATTTTGAAAAACAACCTATACTATCTATATACGGTATACGCATTACTTTTGTCGGTAATTTGTAGATAGTATTGGACTGTATGCTTCTCTAAACCGCTGGCAATTTAAAAAATGTTTTTCATTTTCACAACAAGTAATTTACACTAATAATTTCTGCTTCCTCCGCACAAGTGCTAACTCAGTTTAATAAATGCTACTTTTGCAAGTCAAATGCTACAATGAATAGTGTTTATACCCTGCCTTTCCCCTTGTGTCTTCCCCAGTCTCTCCCCTCCTCCCCCCCCCCCTATCAATCGAGATGTCTGAAAGAAACTCTGACGTTCAGAATTTATCATCAAATAGTGAATCCTTACCCATCCAAAACTTTATCTCATGTAAATGTAAGCTATATAGGCCTAAATATTTCTTTATGTCTAGACTTGAGAAAATAATACTTTGAGCAAAATGCGGCTCAGCAGGCCTCCATAGCTCAGTTGCTAGAGCACTGGTCTTGTAAACCAGGGGACGTGAGTTCAATCCTCACTGGGGGCTGTAATATTTTTTAGGTATTGATTTGTTTTTTATTTACGAAAAAAAATGGTTTCATTTCTTTCGTAAATAAATTAAACGAGCTGACCCGCTGCGTATCATACGTCGCTATTTAGTTGTTTTTCTTCTACTTTTCAGAAATTTATAATTTGTGAATTCGACAGTACCAATGCTGCCATTGAAAATATTTGCTTAAAAACACTAACCCCCCCCCCCCCCCCCCCCCACGTGAAAGCAGCCTCCTCTTAGTTACCTCCTGTAAGTTTAAAATCGTTTCAAACTAAATTATCTGCCCCTAATAGCCGTCACCAAACCCGTCTCTATGATTGTAAAATGTAAACAGAGTGAACACCGCTCACCAGATCATGTGGGGGTGGGGTGGGGGTGGTAGTGATAGTGATAGAGAGGAAGAGTTGGTACTGTCGAATTCACAAATTATGAATTACTGAAAAGTAGAAAATAAAACAACTAAATAGCGACGTATGTTATGCCGCGGGCCGGCTCGTAATCAATATTTTCAAAGTACTTTATTTTGTTCTTTTTTTTTTTTGTAAAAAATATATTATCACACAAAAACAATATTAGCCTCCAGTGAGGATTGAACTCACGACCCCTGGTTTACAAGACCAGTGCTCTAGCCACTGAGCTATGGAGGCCTGTATTTGTGCTACGAGGTTTAAATTTAAGATATTGAAATAGCAAAGCAGTACCTGTTTGGTTTTGGTTGGGTAGCAACCATAAGATTACCGGCCTGACCACGCCGACCCCACATCTATATACATAATTCTCTACGTGGGGACCATACAAGACACCACAAAGTAAGGGCTTAGCCGTTCCTTCTCCGCTCTCTAAGCTTAACGCTACTACCCACACCCCACCAGTCTGGTGAGCTGTTGTTCACCCCGAATGTTTACAATGCTTTTAAACACTTTGAAACCAAGTTCTTCTTGATCTTTTCATTGTCGTCTGTAAACTGTCGTCACAGACGGCCGCTTTCAAGGAGAGGAGGGGGAGCAGGAAGGGGGGGAGGACGGAGGGCAGAACGGAGGGGAATGGGGATGGGAGAGAAGTGGGGAAGAGAGGGTAGTGTCGAATTCACAAATTATGAATGACTGAAAAGTAGCAAATAAAACAACTAAATAGTGACGTATGCTTACGACGAGGGACAGCTCGTATGTGATAATCAAAAACGTTGATGGAATCGTAGAAAACGCAAAAATTAATTCACCGTAGAAAACAGCTGTAACTAAATGTCAAGCAACTTTCCTTGCAGGCGTTTGTGTGTGTGGGGGGGGGGGTGGAAGAAGGGGGGGTAGATGCGAAGCTACCCTTCCCGGCGCTCGGGGACAAACTTTTGATTCCCCCCCCCCCCCCCTCAAACTTTAGATTTGCATCCCCCCCCCTCAAACTTTCTATTTGTTTTTCCAACTAATTTTGGCGCCCTCTAAGGTCGACGCCTGGGGACATATGCCCCCCCCTCGCTACGCCTCTGCGGGGTTCTTTAGGACGTGGATTAAAACTCCTCTAAAATCCAACCCACCCCCTCGCAACTGCTTCGTTAACATTCACAGTAATAAAAATATAGAGATTGTAATATTGCAAAACAAAACTTATAACTTTTAACCAACCTGTGTTTGTCAAAATATTAGTGGTCGTCGAAAAGAGTATATTAGTTCATAATAACGAGGCTCGCTCTATTCTTGAATCGTCAAATAAAACAAAAATCACACCGTAAGAATATAACGCTGAACCAGAAATGAGATTTAATATAAAACAAGATTAGTGTGTTTCATTTTTTTGTTCTGTTGCATAGTACAGAGTAACAGCTGATGACCTAGAATTATAATTTGCGTTCAAATTTCTAAAGTTAAAATACCAGCCTCTCTATACCTGCCATACTTGTTTCTTGGTTATTTTCTTTGTTAGGCTTCAGTAACTACTCTTTCCCGCAATCGGATGTTGTTATTTTTTAGTTTTTTTAGAGACTTTTTTTTTACTTTCTCGTATATACGAAGTATAGAGAAAGTCTTGTAATCGTGCAAAAAAAAAAAATCGAGATTTTTACAAATCTCGACGTTTTACACCTCACTGATACGGAAAAACATAATTTTGTAATCTTGTCCGTATGTCTGTGTGTCTGTGTGTGTGTGTGTCTGTCTGTCTGTCTGTGTGTAAACACGATAACTTGAGTACCGTTACAGCTAGGTTGATGAAATTTCATATATAAGTATTTTATCAAAATCGTAGATCCGTATCAACTTTTGAATTATTTCCGATAACCAGAAGTGGTACTTTTTCTACTTTTAATTTTTCAAAAGCCTATAACTTGAGTACTATTTCAGATAGATAAATGAAATTTCACATGTAAGTAAAAGATCTAATTCTTTACCTTCTGTCAAATTTTGAGTAATTTCCGTTGACCGGAAGTACTAATTTTTGCTATTTCCGATTTCTCAAAAAACGCATGTTCCAAGTTATATAAGAATATTCGAGAAAGTTTAGGGAAGATCACTTCCGGTTGATTTAAAAATCTCAATCCGGTAGGTAGAACCTGCTTTTAAAAAAATCATTCTGGAAGACATGATAAAACTCTTTGTATGCTAATCAGACCAGAAACAATCTATAAATATGTTTGGTGCATTCTAGTTGCTAGCTTTTCTACCTTGTAAATCAAATCCGATTCTTTCCTGCATACGACGGCAGGATTCGAACCTACGCGGGATTTCAAGTCCACAATGACGTAATAATGACTCTTATGTCAGTCCAGATGCGAAACTTCAATCTTTGAGATTTGACTTGTTATAAGCCATATAGGCAATTATTGACTCCAATTTAAATTTACTTTTTATTCTGGATTTGATACCATATCGTTTGTTCATCCATGAACAAAATACAGGTTGTGATTTTGGAATTAATTAAGTTGTGTGATATGTGAATATTTAACAAACTCGACACAATAATACCGACAAAATTTGAATTATATTCCCTTTTTGTACAGTGCGGATTGCGTAAAACAATTGTTATTATGTTGTTCATTACCGTTTACTCTATAGCTCAGTGGTTAGAGCACTGGTCTTGTGAACCAGGGATCGTGAGTTCAGTTCTCACTGGGGTCTAATATTTGCTAATATAATTAAAAGGTTATCTTTTTAATTTATAGAAGATTTTGTAGTTTCTCTCATGGAGATAAAAGCAACGGAAATGTATCAAGCGAGCTGACCCGCGCCGTAAGCATACGCCGCTATTTAGTTGTTTTATTTTCTACTTTTCAGATTTTATTTTCTACTTTTCCTCACCAGACTGGCGCGGGTGGGGGTGGTAGTGATATGCCTGGAGAGCGAGGGAGTAACGGCGTGCGTTTACGTGGTGTATCACATGGACCCATGCAGAGAATTATATAAAATTATACAGATATATTTAAATTTTGGGTTTACAGCCAAAAGAAAATTAATAAATAGTCAATATAATATTGGATGTTCTTGAACTATGACACAGTCACAATTTCACATCCCCGCCAAAGTTATAACAAATATGACCATCTGTCAAGAGGGTAGCATTTCTTCTTTTGCACGAGTTTAGTTTGATATAATTATAAAACACATATTTTACTGATTTGATGTTGATGATTTAGCTTTGAAACGAATTGATTTGTTTGATATAATTATAAAACACGTATTTTACCGATTTGATGTTGATGATTTAGTTTTGAAACGAATTGATTTGTTTGATATAATTTTAAAACACACATTTTACCGATTTGATGTTAATGATTTAGTTTTGATACGAATTGATTTTTTTTATATAATTATAAATCAATTAGTTTCAAAACTAAATAATTAACATCAAATCGTTAAATTATGTGTTGGGTAGAATTTATAATTATTTTACATTTAACGTTGTTTGTTTTCTTTATTCTAATTATAAATATATTCCACCCACCCCTCACCATCTTACCGGCTCTGACCTAAATTAAAATTAAAAAGGCAATTCGTAGCGGCTTTACTAAAGTTGATGTTGAGAAAATTGTATTTTACAAAGCTTTACGTACTGAATAAGCTGTTGATTGTGTAACGAGGTAAAAAAAATACCTTTAAGAATCAATTACAGTTACAGCATAAAAACGCCCTTCAACCTTACCCATAATAGATAGGGACGCTTTTTCGCACGAATGAATATGAATTATTTTATGGGGTGGTTGTGTAGATCAACCTTTAAACACTTACAAATAATTCAGCAGTAAAAATACGCAATGTATTAACACAGGGTGTATGTTTATTCTTGTTCTTTGTTTAAAAGTAGTTTCTCTCTACCATATGATGATACGCCACTTCGTGTCTTCGCAGAAAAGGTTACTTCGTTACACACGGCTGTAGGCTTTCAAGTGCAATCATACAAACTTAATTAAATAATATTTTATTTTTACCCAATAGAGACAACACGATCTGTTTTTGCACCCCTTTCTTACTGCATTACTTCCCCTATACAAATCATTAAAAAAACAAGAGAAACAACTTTATAGAATAATTAAATTGTTAAAAATAATAAACATAAAAACAAAACTCATCATGTACTTTTCTTTCTTATCTATCATTACAACTATAACATTGACAATACATAATATATGTAATTACTAGTCTCTGTTGAGAACTTTAAGTTAACTCTAGCTTTCAATCATTTATAAGACCCCTAGACTTTTAATCTTAAATTATCCTTTTAAATTTTTAATCTTTAAACTGTATAAATAACTATACATACAAGTGTCATTATTATGTTTTAGTTAATTTTGGATCCCTTACATAAGGGACACAAACTATTCTAAGATTTAGCGGTAGAGGCAAAGCTTGACGTTAATGTGAGTTGCTGTATCATGGCTCCGTTAGATGTATTCTTTCAGGAGCCAATATGTTGGGATCGTCTTGTTAGTAGTCTCTATCTAGTTTTTAGAGGCTTTATGTAGTGGATGGTGTAATGTTATCTGATAATATGTAGTGGATGGTGTAGAGATATGTTATCTGATATGTTGTGGATGGCGTAGAGTTATGATATCTGATATGTGGTGGATGGTGTAGAGTTATGTCATCTTATATTTGATGGATGGTGTAGAGTTATGTCATCTGATATTTGGTGGATGGTGTAGAGTTATGTCATCTGATATTTGGTGGATGGTGTAGAGATATGTCATCTGATATTTGGTGGATGGTGTAAAGTTATGTTATCTAATATGTGGTGGATGGTGTAGAGTTATATTAAATAGGATAATGTGTATTTTTCATATAGTTTCATTATGTAGTCTTCTTCTTCGATCACAATTGCGACAAAATATTTCAGCCTGCTTTTCTTTATTTATTTGCTTCCCTATGTGTTACAAAACACAGGTATTACTGTGTGTACAAAACCTGCTCAAGTGTGGTTCAACAATGTGTACATATGTCTGCCAATGTTTAACCATTGTTTTATGATTCGTGTAAGTTGTCAGAAAAATGGTTGTCTGTTTGATATTAATAAATTGTCTTTGCCGAATTTCGACTCATCAATCCTGTTCTTGCCCAACCAAGACATATGAGGTAGAGGAAGTAGAGTTCATCTGCTTCAATGACCTGTATATACAAGGGGGGTGGGGAGGCAGTGTGGTCAGAACTTTGACCAGCCGCCATTTTTTCTTAACGTAATTCAGGTACCCAACAGAGCTGGGTGGACTCAGGGACTCGATAGTTTATAAGCAATGAAATATGTATTTGAAATTTTAAAATTTTAAAACGTATTTTAAAATTCCTCTATTAATAAATAAATAAATAAAACAAATAGGCCTACATAGTTTTAAAAGTTAAACTGTATTTATTCCGTTTGGTTCCTGAGCGTTATTTTTGTAGTTATAAAGTATAACGTAAAATAAACATAAAATACATCCGGACATTTACAAAGTTCTCAGAGAGAAAACACGTCTTAAATATAAATGCTTCACAAACCATCGTTTTTTTAAATACTACAGATGCTGTATCTCCAAAGTCTGTCTTCCCGGCGGTTGTTATGGTGACTGAAAGCGCCCTTGACCACACTGCCCTCCGCAACGTTCAAGGTCAGCTTGCCATCCCAGGTGTTGACGTCACCGGTGACGTAGCAGTTGCGCGGCGTTTTGCCGGAGATGTTGCAGCACTGAAATCTGAACCGGCGGTCTTCGTGACGGTTGTTATGGTAACTGGCCACGCCGGTCATGACTTTGTCACCTGGACATGTGTAGGCCAGTGCTTGGTCAAAGTCGTTCACGTAACCTGGAATGTTCAAATTGTTATATTAAAGTATGTTTCTATCAACAACACTCGCATAAGTCCGATTCGTGTAAAAAAAAAAAAAAAAAAAAAAAAAAAAAAAAAAAAAAAAAAAAAAAAAACCATTGCTTCTTACGAATTTTGTGTAGTTAACAAAAAAACTTATTTCTCAAAAAATCAACACATTTTTTTAATCTTAGTCATATCACATTCGAAATTATAATATTGATTTCCCATGACCGTCATTAATTTGGCACCAGAAACCCAACTTTACTTTTGGTAAATATCTGTTTATATTAAACGTCAGCGTTACCTTGTTACGGAATGTTTGTTTGAAACCCAAAGCTTCTGATGTTTACAAATATTTGTCTAATCACATAAAATGTGAATAATAAAAAAATACATCTAATTTTTTACAAAACTGATACAAAATTCACATTATCACCAAGTTTATGCAAACATCTCTTTTAATAACATTCACTAGGATTTTTTTTTAAAACTATATAATCGCTTTTAGATATTGATTCCGCGGGTAAAAATTTGTAAAACGGTACAAGCGTGTTTCAAAAGTCCTTCATACCACCTTACATTTTTATTTTAAAACAGTAACATTAAATTGGTAGGCAAGGAAGCATGTTTCTTAATATTGGCCAATTTTTTTTTAATGCGTTAAGAGTAAAAAAAATGTTTTAAACCTGAAACCTGTCTGGTCTTAAGTTAATTCGAAATGTGGAACTCTTTTAAAAGTTCTTGGCTTACCTATTTTAGTGACAAGAGCAACTAACCTTACTTTTAATTAGCAATTAGAGAATTTAGAGCTAATTATTTCTTACCGCTGTCTTCACAAGAGTGTGTAGCTCCCACACTCCGACACAAAAACTCCCACCTCCTGTCCTCGTGACGGTTGCTATGGATACTAGAGATGTAGCTGATGGCCTGACCAGACGGACATCTGAAATCAAACGGCTGGTCCCAGTCGTTGACGTAGGCGAATGTCTCCACGGTTGCTATAGCAACGACCAGTAACGCACTCAGTGAAATTGACATTTTCATTAATTTATTATACGGCTAACAGGTCTAGTGTGAATCGACTGGGTAAACTAGTGATATCTTGTTTCTTATTTCGTTAACTGAGTGGTTCTAGTTTTATACGTTTCTAAACCGGAAAGGGATTGACCTGTTTCTATAATATCCTGTATCACGGTGGACGTAATGCGGACACAGTCAGGTTGCGAAGGGTAAAATTAAGCGGATGCGTCATGTGAGAATTTGTTAGCTGATGGTAAACAGAACAAAATGACTAATAGTCAGTGAGTGGTCAGATGACACCATTTAGCAAGTAAAAACTTGGAGAAAACTGACAAAATATATAGAAGAAATACGCTTTTTGTCATTACTTAGAGTTAATCCACATGGGTTAATAACTGACTATAAACATCTTTACTATAAACTTTATATATATATATATATATATCACCCGGGAGGGGGGGGGCGAGACACCGATTGCAAAATTTAATTTGTTGGATTAATATAATGTGCGTACAAATTGATGCCATTAGGCAAAATGGGAGTGCGGAGACGCCAATTGCAACTATATATAGGCCTATGTAGACTGTATATATATATATATATATATATATATATATATATATATATATATATATATATATATTATATTATATTATATATATATATATATATATATATATATATATATATATATATATATATATCTATATATATAAAGCAAAGTGGTCAGATGCCCGATAGGGCACTTCCCGGCGCCGCAGGCGCGTCAAATTTGGCACGATGGTGCCTTGGGGCAATAGAACACGAGGGCCGGTGACGGTTGGCCGAAAAGTCTACGACGAGGGGGTCAAAACTGACCTCGACTTACCGGCGCCTTATATGGGCTATATTACGAAAAAAAATTTCCTCCGACGACCCCCCTTGAAATTTTGTGAGGTGGTAGGAGAACGCCTCGGGGTGTCACAAAAAACTCGCCATGTCCGGGAAAATTCGTTAAATGGGTCAAAACTGACCAGTCGTATTTCCCTATATAATCTTTGTATTTTATGGGAAAAACAGAGGGTGATTTCAAAACGGATTTTAGGGCACTTACCGTCTTTACATCTGGCTAATTTTTTGCATGCTCTTAGGTAAATGGCTTGACCTTTAGGGGAAACTGTCGGTTTCACTCAAAGCCCTCGACGACGGCTAAAAAGTGACCGCGAATGAAATTCTCTTTATATGAGCTCTATTACGAAAAAAAATTTCCTCCGACGACCCCCCTTGAAATTTTGTGACGTGGTAGGAGAACGCCTTGGGGTGTCCCAAAAAACTCGCCATGTCCGGGAAAATTCGTTAAATGGGTCAAAACTGACCAGTCGTATTTCCCTATATAATCTTTGTATTTTATGGGAAAAACAGAGGGTCATTTCAAAACGGATTTGAGGGCACTTACCGTCTATACATCTGGCTAATTTTTTGCATGCTCTTAGGTAAATGGCTTGACCCTTAGGGGAAACTGTCGGTTTCACTCAAAGCCCTCGACGAGGGCTAAAAAGTGACCGCGAGTGAAATTCTCTTTATATGAGCTCTATTACGAAAAAAAATTTCCTCCGACGACCCCCCTTGAAATTTTGTGAGGTGGTAGGAGAACGCCTTGGGGTGTTACAAAAAACTCGCCATGTCCGGGAAAATTCGCTAAATGGGTCAAAACTGACCAGTCGTATTTCCCTATATAATCTTTGTATTTTATGGGAAAAACAGAGGGTCATTTCAAAACGAATTTGAGGGCACTTACCGTCTTTACATCTGGCTAATTTTTTGCATGCTCTTAGGTAAATGGCTTGTCCTTTAGGGGAAACTGTCTGTTTCACTCAAAGCCCTCGACGAGGGCTAAAAAGTGACCGCGAGTGAAATTCTCTTTATATGAGCTCTATTACGAAAAAAATTTTCCTCCGACGACCCCCCTTGAAATTTTGTGAGGTGGTAGGAGAACGCCTTGGGGTGTCCCAAAAAACTCGCCATGTCCGGGAAAATTCGTTAAATGGGTCAAAACTGACCAGTCGTATTTCCCTATATAATCTTTGTATTTTATGGGAAAAACAGAGGGTGATTTCAAAACGGATTTGAGGGCACTTACCGTCTTTACATCTGGCTAATTTTTTGCATGCTCTTAGGTAAATGGTTTGACCTTTAGGGGAAACTGTCGGTTTCACTCAAAGCCCTCGACGAGGGCTAAAAAGTGACCGCGAGTGAAATTCTCTTTATATGAGCTCTATTACGAAAAAAAATTTCCTCCGACGACCCCCCTTCAAATTTTGTGAGGTGGTAGGAGAACGCCTCGGGGTGTCACAAAAAACTCGCCATGTCCGGGAAAATTCGTTAAATGGGTCAAAACTGACCAGTCGTATTTCCCTATATAATCTTTGTATTTTATGGGAAAAACAGAGGGTGATTTCAAAACGGATTTTAGGGCACTTACCGTCTTTACATCTGGCTAATTTTTTGCATGCTCTTAGGTAAATGGCTTGACATTTAGGGAAAACTGTCGGTTTCACTCAAAGCCCTCGACGAGGGCTAAAAAGTGACCGCGAGTGAAATTCTCTTTATATGAGCTCTATTACGAAAAAAAATTTCCTCCGACGACCCCCCTTGAAATTTTGTGAGGTGGTAGGAGAACGCCTTGGGGTGTCCCAAAAAACTCGCCATGTCCGGGAAAATTCGTTAAATGGGTCAAAACTGACCAGTCGTATTTCCCTATATAATCTTTGTATTTTATGGGAAAAACAGAGGGTCATTTCAAAACGGATTTGAGGGCACTTACCGTCTATACATCAGGCTAATTTTTTGCATGCTCTTAGGTAAATGGCTTGACCTTTAGGGGAAACTGTCGGTTTCACTCAAAGCCCTCGACGAGGGCTAAAAAGTGACCGCGAGTGAAATTCTCTTTATATGAGCTCTATTACGAAAAAATATTTCCTCCGACGACCCCCCTTGAAATTTTGTGAGGTGGTAGGAGAACGCCTTGGGGTGTTACAAAAAACTCGCCATGTCCGGGAAAATTCGCTAAATGGGTCAAAACTGACCAGTCGTATTTCCCTATATAATCTTTGTATTTTATGGGAAAAACAGAGGGTGATTTCAAAACGGTCTTTAGGGCACTTACCGTCTTTACATCTGGCTAATTTTTTGCATGCTCTTAGATAAATGGCTTGAACTTTAGGGGAAACTGTCGGTTTCACTCAAAGCCCTCGACGAGGGCTAAAAAGTGACCGCGAGTGAAATTCTCTTTATATGAGCTCTATTACGAAAAAAAATTTCCTCCGACGACCCCCCTTGAAATTTTGTGAGGTGGTAGAAGAACGCCTTGGGGTGTCCCAAAAAACTCGCCATGTCCGGGAAAATTCGTTAAATGGGTCAAAACTGACCAGTCGTATTTCCCTATATAATCTTTGTATTTTATGGGAAAAACAGAGGGTGATTTCAAAACGGATTTGAGGGCACTTACTGTCTTTACATCTGGCTAATTTTTTGCATGCTCTTAGGTAAATGGCTTGACCTTTAGGGGAAACTGTCTGTTTCACTCAAAGCCCTCGACGAGGGCTAAAAAGTGACCGCGAGTGAAATTCTCTTTATATGAGCTCTATTACGAAAAAAAATTTCCTCCGACGACCCCCCTTGAAATTTTGTGAGGTGGTAGGAGAACGCCTTGGGGTGTCCCAAAAAACTCGCCATGTCCGGGAAAATTCGTTAAATGGGTCAAAACTGACCAGTCGTATTTCCCTATATAATCTTTGTATTTTATGGGAAAAACAGAGGGTGATTTCAAAACGGATTTGAGGGCACTTACCGTCTTTACATCTGGCTAATTTTTTGCATGCTCTTAGGTAAATGGCTTTACCTTTAGGGGAAACTGTCGGTTTCACTCAAAGCCCTCGACGAGGGCTACAAAGTGACCGCGAGTGAAATTCTCTTTATATGAGCTCTATTACGAAAAAAAAATTCCTCCGACGACCCCCCTTGAAATTTTGTGAGGTGGTAGGAGAACGCCTTGGGGTGTTACAAAAAACTCGCCATGTCCGGGAAAATTCGCTAAATGGGTCAAAACTGACCAGTCGTATTTTCCTATATAATCTTTGTATTTTATGGGAAAAACAGAGGGTGATTTCAAAACGGATTTGAGGGCACTTACCGTCTTTACATCTGGCTAATTTTTTGCATGCTCTTAGGTAAATGGCTTTACCTTTAGGGGAAACTGTCGGTTTCACTCAAAGCCCTCGACGAGGGCTACAAAGTGACCGCGAGTGAAATTCTCTTTATATGAGCTCTATTACGAAAAAAAAATTCCTCCGACGACCCCCCTTGAAATTTTGTGAGGTGGTAGGAGAACGCCTTGGGGTGTTACAAAAAACTCGCCATGTCCGGGAAAATTCGCTAAATGGGTCAAAACTGACCAGTCGTATTTTCCTATATAATCTTTGTATTTTATGGGAAAAACAGAGGGTGATTTCAAAACGGATTTTAGGGCACTTACCCACTTTACATCTGGCTAATTTTTTGCATACACCTCTATAGATGACTACGCCGTATGGAAAAACTGTTGGTCTGACTTAAAGCCCTCTAAGAGGGCTAAAAATGACTGCGAGTGAAATTCTCATTATATGAGATTTTGTTATTTGGTCTATGAACAGGGGAGGTAACTTTTTAATGTAATAATTTTTAAATATTTTGTATACGCTTTTCAAGAAAAAAACAAAAATCATAAAGTATAGCATTGTTTTAAATAAATATTTTGTTATAAATTAAGTTTTGCATTGTACTGAAATTGTAAAAATTAATTGCGAAAGTAATTTATTATAATATTTAATT
Source organism: Physella acuta (assembly GCF_028476545.2). Taxonomy (NCBI): domain Eukaryota; kingdom Metazoa; phylum Mollusca; class Gastropoda; family Physidae; genus Physella; species Physella acuta. The sequence goes on from NW_026731815.1 coordinate 204,270, forward strand.
GATACTATTAAGAAATCCCTTGCAGTTCTAATTACCGTGCGAGTAATAAGTTTGCGAATATTCCATCAATATTTGAGTGACATTAAATTCAACTGTATAAATTTAGGCCCTAAGCATTTAACATAGCAGCCAATCACCTATTAATTAATCATTCAATTCCTCAATTTTTTTTTGAAAACCTAAGCGAAGCTAGGCAGTATGCCTAGTATATATATATCTATATATATAAAGCAAAGTGGTCGGGTGCCCGATAGGGCACTTCCCGGCGCCGCAGGCGCGTCAAATTTGGCACGAAGGTGCCTTATGGCGATAGAACACGAGGGCCGGTGACGGTTCGGCAAAAAGTCTACGGACAGGGGGTCAAAACTGACCTCGACTGACCGGCGCCTTATATGGGCTATATTACGAAAAAAAATTTCCTCCGACGACCCCCCTTGAAATTTTGTGAGGTGGTAGGAGAACACCTTGGGGTGTCACAAAAAACTCGGCATATCTGGGAAAACTTCGTAAAGGGGTCAAAACTGACCAGTTGTATTTCCCTATATAATCTTTGTATTTTATGGGAAAAACAGAGGGTCATTTCAACGCAGACTTTAGGGTACTTAAGCTCAGTATATCTGGCTAATTTTTTGCATGCTCCTAGGTCAATGGCTTGACCTTTAGGGAAAACTGTCGGTTACACTCAAAGCCCTCGACGAGGGCTAAAAAGTGACCGCGAGTGAAATTCTCTTTATATGAGCTCTATTACGAAAAAAAAATTCCTCCGACGACCCCCCTTGAAATTTTGTGAGGTGGTAGGAGAACACATTGGGGTGTCACAAAAAACTCGGCATATCTGGGAAAACTTCGTAAAGGGGTCAAAACTGACCAGTTGTATTTCCCTATATAATCTTTGTATTTTATGGGAAAAACAGAGGGTCATTTCAACGCAGACTTTAGGGTACTTAAGCTCAGTATATCTGGCTAATTTTTTGCATGCTCCTAAGTCAATGGCTTGACCTTTAGGGAAAACTGTCGGTTACACTCAAAGCCCTCGACGAGGGCTAAAAAGTGACCGCGAGTGAAATTCTCTTTATATGAGCTCTATTACGAAAAAAAAATTCCTCCGACGACCCCCCTTGATATTTTGTGAGGTGGTAGGAGAACTCCTTGGGGTGTCACAAAAAACTCGCCATGTCCGGGAAAAATCGGGAAATGGGTCAAAACTGACCAGTCGTATTTCCCTATATAATCTTTGTATTTTATGGAGAAAACAGAGGGTCATTTCAAAACGGATTTTATGGCACTTACCCTCTTTACATCTGGCTCAGTTTTGGCATGCTTATAGGTCAATGGCTTGACCTTTAGGGAAAACTGTCGGTTACACTCAAAGCCCTCGACGAGGGCTAAAAAGTGACCGCGAGTGAAATTCTCTTTATATGAGCTCTATTACGAAAAAAAAATTCCTCCGACGACCCCCCTTGATATTTTGTGAGGTGGTAGAAGAACGCCTTGGGGTGTCACAAAAAACTCGCCATGTCCGGGAAAAATCGGGAAATGGGTCAAAACTGACCAGTTGTATTTCCCTATATAATCTTTGTATTTTATGGGAAAAACATAGGGTCTTTTCAACGCAGACTTTAGGGTACTTAAGCTCAGTATATCTGACTAATTTTTTGCATGCTCCTAGGTCAATGGCTTGCCCTTTAGGGAAAACTGTCGGTTACACTCAAAGCCCTCGACGAGGGCTAAAAAGTGACCGCGAGTGAAATTCTCTTTATATGAGCTCTATTACGAAAAAAAAATTCCTCCGACGACCCCCCTTGATATTTTGTGAGGTGGTAGGAGAACGCCTTGGGGTGTCACAAAAAACTCGCCATGTCCGGGAAAAATCGGGAAATGGGTCAAAACTGACCAGTCGTATTTCCCTATATAATCTTTGTATTTTATGGAGAAAACAGAGGGTCATTTCAAAACGGATTTTATGGCACTTACCCTCTTTACATCTGGCTCAGTTTTGGCATGCTTATAGGTCAATGGCTTGACCTTTAGGGAAAACTGTCGGTTACACTCAAAGCCCTCGACGAGGGCTAAAAAGTGACCGCGAGTGAAATTCTCTTTATATGAGCTTTATTACGAAAAAAAAATTCCTCCGACGACCCACCTTGATATTTTGTGAGGTGGTAGGAGAACGCCTTGGGGTGTCACAAAAAACTCGCCATGTCCGGGAAAAATCGGGAAATGGGTCAAAACTGACCAGTTGTATTTCCCTATATAATCTTTGTATTTTATGGGAAAAACATAGGGTCTTTTCAACGCAGACTTTAGGGTACTTAAGCTCAGTATATCTGACTAATTTTTTGCATGCTCCTAGGTCAATGGCTTGCCCTTTAGGGAAAACTGTCGGTTACACTCAAAGCCCTCGACGAGGGCTAAAAAGTGACCGCGAGTGAAATTCTCTTTATATGAGCTCTATTACGAAAAAAAATTTCCTCCGACGACCCCCCTTGATATTTTGTGAGGTGGTAGAAGAAGACCTAGGGGTGTCACAAAAAACTCGGCATATCTGGGAAAACTTCGTAAAGCGGTCAAAACTGACCAGTTGTATTTCCCTATATAATCTTTGTATTTTATGGGAAAAACAGAGGGTCATTTCAACGCAGACTTTAGGGTACTTAAACTCAGTATATCTGGCTAATTTTTTGCATGCTCCTAGGTCAATGGCTTGACCTTTAGGGAAAACTGTCGGTTACACTCAAAGCCCTCGACGAGGGCTAAAAAGTGACCGCGAGTGAAATTCTCTTTATATGAGCTCTATTACGAAAAAAAATTTCCTCCGACGACCCCCCTTGATATTTTGTGAGGTGGTAGAAGAACACCTAGGGGTGTCACAAAAAACTCGGCATATCTGGGAAAACTTCGTAAAGCGGTCAAAAATGACCAGTTGTATTTCCCTATATAATCTTTGTATTTTATGGGAAAAACAGAGGGTCATTTCAACGCAGACTTTAGGGTACTTAAACTCAGTATATCTGGCTAATTTTTTGCCTGCTCCTAGGTCGATGGCTTGACCTTTAGGGAAAACTGTCGGTTACACTCAAAGCCCTCGACGAGGGCTAAAAAGTGACCGCGAGTGAAATTCTCTTTATATGAGCTCTATTACGAAAAAAAATTTCCTCCGACGACCCCCCTTGATATTTTGTGAGGTGGTAGAAGAACACCTAGGGGTGTCACAAAAAACTCGGCATATCTGGGAAACCTTTGTAAAGCGGTCAAAACTGACCAGTTGTATTTCCCTATATAATCTTTGTATTTTATGGGAAAAACAGAGGGTCATTTCAACGCAGACTTTAGGGTACTTAAGCTCAGTATATCTGGCTAATATTTTGCATACACTACTATAGATGACTAGGCCGTATGGAAAAACTGTTGGTCAGACTCAAAGCCCTCGACGAGGGCTAAAAGATGATCTTGAGTGAAATTCTCCTTATATGAGATATATATATAAATAAAATTGACGAACGATCCCCTTAATATTATGTGACGTCGTAGACCGACCCTGGAGGCTAACAAAAAAACTTTATTCCCGTCGGAAACAGCCATTATAGTTGTTAAATATGTTCATATACCGTAATTTCTTATATAAGCATAGCAACTGTTTGTAAAAAAAAACAAAGACATACGTCATACGTTCAGTTTTCAAGGGAGGTAACGTTTTTTAAATTATTATTTTTCAAATAATTGTATACTATTTTAAACAGAAACAGAAAATGACGAAGTATAGCATTTGTTTTAGTAAAAAAAATTAAGTAGTTAATTTAGTTACATATCCCAATTAAATAAATAAATAAATTTCAAAAGGCAATGTAATAAAAACTATGAGATGTACTGTTCATGGAAGCTGTGTAGTTCTAATTCCATTTTACTTATACATTGCGTACTTTCCGATATTTCACTGCGAACGGTATTTAAATGACAAACTAAAACATTTTTTTTCTAAAGTTAGCATTACTGTTTAAATTAAAGCACTCAACACCAAATCCATCGCTAAATAATTAAGTATTCAAATTCTCAAATGTTATTTAAAAACCTAAGCGAAGCTAGGCAGTATGCCTAGTATATATATATAATCGCTTGACGTGCAAAATTTTCTAAATCGTAAACTTAAAGCGACACAAGTGCGCACTTTTATTTTGGGGCTTTAATGCCCTTATCTCCCCACCCAGTTAAAGACATTCAAGAGTAAATACAAAATTAATCCTAGTGGACCCAGTATCATACCAGAAGCCTATAATTTTTATTACACAACTCACACTTGATCTATGTCAATTTGAATAAATCATCAGGCATGCTTGAGGATTAAATTGCTAAAAAAACACTATCTTCATGTTTTGGTTTTAATGTCCTACCCCTCATCCCCTCCCCTCCCTCTCCACCCCAACCCCCGACTATGATTTGACTTAATTATTATGGACGCAATTTTTAAAAAGTAGCCTAGTGGACCCAGTATCATCAACTCAGCTAACTCTATACCAAAACAACAACATTTCTCACTGTAAATTCGAGTAAATTGTCAGGCTTAACTGGGGATTAAGTTGATCTCGGAAAACCTTTTTTTTTTAAAAACGGATTAAGTACGGCTGCCCGATTAAAATTTTCAAGGACCCTTGCTAATGTAGTCGTCGTGGCCGAGTGGTTAAGGCGATGGACCTAAAGGCGGGAAACCAATCCTCCGTGGTCAATACGAAACGTAATACATCAATCATTGATCATTGATATAGACTGGTCCAGATATGAGACACTTTAAAAACTATACCTCAATATTAGATCAAAGTTATGGTGTGCGTTTTTATAATGTTCAGAATTTTTAAACAAAATCACAAAGTGACAAAACAGCGCTTTTCATTTTGTGGTTTTAATGTCTAAACCCCCCTTCCATCCACCCCATCATGCCCCTGTCCCCCACAGACTACCACAATGATTTGACATAATGAAGAGAATTGATACAAACTTAGCCCTAATAGACGCAGTTATAAAAGTAGCCTTTTTTTTTTTACTTTCTCGTATATCATGGCTATATCCCGAGTTGCCATCCCTTGTTGTTTCTTATAAGAATATTCGAGAAAGTTTAGGGGAGATCACTCCAGGTTTATTTAAAATCCACTTAGTAAACAAACATATGAAACCAACAGAATTGCTGACGTGATGTGTGTAGGTAAATTTGAATAAATTAGCAGGCTTATCTGGGGATTAAATTGATCTAAGCAACACTACCTTTTTTTTTAAATGAATGACGCATGGCTGCCTGATTTAAGTTGTCAAGTTTGTCTGTTAAATGTAGTCGTCGTGGCCGAGTGGTTAAGGCGATGGACTTGAAATCCATTGCGATCTTCTCGCGTAGATTCGAATCCTGCCGACGACGTTACTTTTTTTTAAAACAATTTTCACAACTTTTTAGGAGGGTTTCCTCAACGTGTAATCAGTTGTTTCGTTTTATACGTATGACCTTGCTTTCTAGAAATGTAGACGATGTGGGCAGTACTTCTCTTGAATTCTAGTCGTTGGGCGTGCATGCATCTACACCGCCGCCCACCCTCTCCAAAATATGCTGTACGTTTTTACCCTCCGCCCATGTGCCAACGATCTAGTGTTTTACTAGTTACCGCCATCGGTCAAACTATCTCAGAGCGGCCTAGCACCGCTCTTATTTTACTTTTTCCTATCTATTATTGTAGTTCACCGTGTCCTTAATTTAGGACGCTCTTTCAAACACAGGTAGGCGCCATTGTGCTCACGAGAAATCTGGGACATTCGAAGTTACGCGAGTAGGGCCAGTAGATGCCTTTGCAGTTTAACCGTGCATTCAAGTAGTACCTCTAATCTACTGTGTAAGAAGCTCAATAAGCGGACAATTGGTGCTAATACATTTTAGCTTTAATAAAACTAAACCACATAAGTTAAGAAATTCTCTCCTAATGAAAGTACACATGTAGGGAATATTTAAATTTTGGATGTTTTTATAACGAAAATTACAAAGAATGCGTTACTAGAGTGTGTGTGTTTATGGCCTGTATTGTGTATATTATAAAGTTTAGATTTTAGAATTTAAAGTTTTGGTTTATTGATAGTTCCTAGTTAATTGTCAATGATATTTTTGGTTTGATACTTTTTTGTTATACCTAGAATTAGGAATTTACAAAATTGTCATAAACAAAAATAGAATTTTTATTTTTCATTATTCAAGATGTTACAAAAGAAAATACAAACATTATGAGGCAATAAATAAAAAAAACAATACAAAGATTTCAAGGAAGGCTCAAATGCTGCAAATGTTAAATCTCCATTTCCTGTCCTCATAGTAATCCTTATGGATGCTGTAAGCGCCGTTCACCACCTTACCCTCTGGGACGTTAAGTGTTAGTCGCCCGTCCCAGACATTGACGTCACCTGTGATGTAACATCCGGTCAGGATTCTGCCGGTGACTCTACAGCACTGGAATCGGAACCTGCGGTCTTCGTAATGGTCGTTATGAGAGCTAGCGACACCTGTGATGACCTTGTTATGTGGACACACGTAGGTGAGTAGTTCATCGAACTCGTTTACATAACCTGGTAAAGAACAATAATATATTGGTAGTTTAAGTCATTGATTTTAAATGGAAAAAAATGTGTCAACCACTGAAGCGATTCTCTCTATAAAATGTAGGTAAGCTACACAGGTTACTTCATTATAGACAATTTAACTTCAGTTTTTCTTTAAATATATGTGTATGTGTGTATTTACAATGTGTGTTATATGAAAAAAAAATGTTTACGCGAACAATAAGCCACATTTTACATTCTGGTAAATATTTTATTTCGTCAAAATCATCTCCTTGAATCAGTAAAAGATCATCCATCAACAACTATGAAAGAGTTTTATATATATATATATATATATATATATATATATATATATATATATATATATATATATATGTAACTAGGGGAAGTTACCAAGAGACATAACGTGTTACAGTCTGACGTCATAGTGCAGATGGTAGACTGATAACGAACGCAAAGCCGCGGCGCAGTTGACAGGCTGATGCAACTAATGGAAACTATTACATGTACGTGAGATATAATGAGACGGTGAACTGTAGAGCGGGGAGTATCGAGTTGGCTGTGGAACGGGGTAGACGTGTGTGTTATGTGAGGATAGGAAGGATGGACATGTGGATTCAGTTATATGAAGCCTAGTGAGGACTGTTAGGGGTCAGTTGATTCAGACTATTATTGAGAAGCATTCCTGTTGATTTATTGTGTTATTATGAAGCATTTCCTGATTCATGTAATAAAGGATCAATAGCGAACCTGCATCTTGAGTATCTATACTGTGGTCAATGTTGTCTAGAATGAGTGGTTAAACTCGTTAACACGTGGCACTACAGGCAATTAGGTCTCATTACATGTGGCGTTGCGAGCATGGTAACTGTTGGCTCGTTACAATTGGCGTTGTCGGCAGGATAAATGTTCGCTCGTCACAATTGGCGCTGCGATCAGGATGAATTCAACTAGACTTGCCGTTTAAGGCACCTATAGTCAACCTTGTGCATAACTGTGTTTAGTGTGTGTGTGAATTCGGACATTCAGGAACTGTGAAAATTGAGGAACGAGGAAAAATTTTTCATACACACACGGTAAGAAAGAACTCTTTTTTTTTAGTACTTAAGGAAGAAAATGTCTACTCTGGACGAGAAGCAGACCCATATAGTGGTCCTACCCAGAGAGTCCCACATTAACAAATTTTACGGGGACGGAGATCCAACTTTAACCAACAGGTTCAGTGAAGAGGTCAAAGCGGCCTGGGCCTCGAGACATATGTCACCAGAGGAAAGATTAAGACTGCTGATGGGCAGTATAGGTGAAACGGTTAGGGCAGAGGTTAAGTGCCACGATAGGACCGTCCAATCAGATCCAGATAAGGTGCTAGATCTGATTATGGAGACCTTTGGGGAGAGACGGTCGGTAGTGCAACTGCTATCGGGATTCGTGGGCTTAAAGCAGAGAATGGCGGAGAGTGTGATGGAGTACTCACACAGGATGAACAGGGCCTTTGATTTGGTAAAGGGCAAATCACCGGACATTGATGTACGCCTACTGAGGGACCATTTCATCGAGGGGCTAGCAACCCCGATCTTAAGGAGAGAGTTGAAAGAGGAGGTCCACAGAGACCAGCAGTTGACCTTCCTTCAGGTCAGGAACTCAGCGATCCGCAGGTCCGAGGACGAGGACCAATCGAACTGTTCGGTGGACAAAGTCTCTGTGCCTGAACAGAGACAATCCCCACCCACAGGGGCCGACACGATGGAGACCATGATGGCTCAACTGTTGGCCCACCTAGAGAAGGTTGACCAACGCTTGAAGTGGTTGGAAAGCAGGTCAACAGCTGAGAATCAGGAAAAGAACGGGACAAAACAGGGACGGGTTGGACGGCCGCGTCCTGCCAAGCCATCACTCCAATGGACGGCAGACGGTCGACCAATTTGTTTGTCTTGTTCACAACCCGGACATATGGCACGGTACTGTCCGGTGAAACGATCGCCCTCTGTACGGCAGGTCAAGGCTACAGAGCGGCGAGGTAATGACTTGGTAAACAAAATGACAAAGAAACACAGTAAGGAGAAAAAGAAAGGTAAAACACAACTAATGAAAAAAATGAACTGTGAAATGAACTTGAATGTTGAAAAGTTTCAAGTGAACAATTTGTTGGTAGAGAAAAATGATGATAAGAAGAAAATTGGTAGACTTAATAAAGGAATTCAAAGTCTAACCAGGAAACTGGATAGGAAAAGTTCATGCAAATTAAAAGCACAGGAGAAATGTTCATCTTTAGAGTGTCTGTTATCGGAAGAAGTAAATAAAAATAGTGGACAACAGAACAGTGTTGGCAAACTAGAAAAATTATCAGATATTGAAAAAGAACTTCAAATTACAGCAAAGTTGGGATCCATCGAACAGCGATGGGCAGCAGAATTGGCACTCTTTGACCCGGAGAGAAAATTTCGCCCAGGGCGGTCCAATGGCAATGCGGACGCCTTATCAAGGAATCCTTACGAGAGACCGGGTGATGAGGAAGAAACACTGACAGGAATATGTGAGGTCAGAGCGTCAGCAGATATCCCTCACGGGGTGCAAATGATGCAAAACGGGCAGACCGGGGTGGAGCACATATCCACGGAACCCGAACATATGGACAGTAGTGATTTTAATTGCCTTAATCACCAAAAGATAAGAGATGCCCAGAGAACGGATAGTGGCTTACAACCGCTATTGAAACACGTCCAGGAACAAAAATTCCCAGGAAGGAGGGAAAGAGAACAATTTGGTCGAGAAACAAAGAAAATACTGAGTCAGTGGGACCGTCTCAGTATACAGGATGGTGTTCTCATGCGGAGAATTTATGACCAAATTGATGGGACAATACACCAGGTGGTGGTGCCTGGACAATTACGAGAAGAAGTGCTAAGGTTGGCACATGACAGGGCAGGACACCAGGGTCAGGACAGGACGCACAAAATATTACGACGAAGGTGTTACTGGCCCAATATGAAAATGGAGGTCAAACGCCATTGTGAGGCTTGTGTGAGGTGTCAGCATGCGAAAATGCCAGTTGTCAAAATGAGACAGCCATCAGGACACCTACTAGCGACAAAACCACTAGAGATTGTGGCTATGGACTTTACGTCGTTGGAGCAATCATCGGATGGGACGGAACATGTGTTGGTAATGACTGATGTATTCACCAAATGGACTGTGGCGGTGCCCACACGAGATCAGACTGCCAAAACAGTGGCAAAGGTATTAATAGAACATTGGTTCATCAAATATGGCATACCAAGACAATTACACTCTGACCAAGGAAGGGCTTTCGAGTCAGAAGTAATTAACCAACTGTGCAACCACTACGGGATCAACAAATCTAGAACAACCACATTTAATCCGAAAGGAAACGGACAGTGTGAACGGTTCAACCGCAGCATGCATGATTTGCTGCGTACGCTAGAACCTGAACAGAAAAAACGTTGGCCTGATTTTCTCCCAGAGTTGGTATATCTATACAACTGCACACCACATGCCACAACCGGCTTTTCGCCACACATGTTGCTGTTCGGACGGGAGGCTCGACTCCCTCTTGATTTGTTCTTAGGAAAAAGGGAGAGTATGACTGGCTCATACACCGCACTGGAATATGTGAATGAACATATGCGAGGAATTAGAGAAATGTACAGGGTAGTACAGGAAAGACTAGAACATGAATCTCGGCGAAGGGAACCGCCGATACAGACGAAGGACCCGCCACTCAAACTAAATGACAGGGTATTACTGCGTAGCCACCCGTTAGGCAGAAACAAAATCCACGATCTCTGGGGACAGGAGATATGGCAAGTCGTGGAGATGCCTAAAGTAGCAGGTGGCCCCTTTAAGATAAGACCCATCGATCACGCCAAACCGGATCGGTGGGCGAATATTGCTCAATTAAAGAAATATTGGAATAGGCAAGAAGAGCAGTTACACACAGAGAAACCCAAGACAATTAGGGAACCGGAAGTTATAACGGAAATTCACATACCCATTCCGGAACCATATCACCATCAACAGAACAACAGCGATACGCAAGGGGAGGATACCGGCAACAATGAGGATCCCGGTCCCTCCAGAAGCAGAGAGACAGTAGACCATCAGATAAGTGGTCCGCGGAGAAGTTTGAGAAACAGAAAGAATACGAAATTTTTTGTCAGCAACCATCAATTCTTTCATGGTCGCGCTGGTATGAAAACAGACTGTTCAAAAAGTCATAAAAGTGAACTGGTGAAGGCACCAAACGAAAAAAGGTGGATGTGAATTCTAGAACTGTTTTGTGTCTCAGGAAGATGATGTAGACACAGTTAATATGTGAAATAGGTATAACTGTCAATTGTATACGAATGGAACGTCGTGGACAGTGAGTGGAACAATAAATTTTTTTTTACGACTGTGCGATTGACTTTGGAGGAGTGCACCTGCCAGGCGTTGTTTGTGGTTGAAAACACACAAAAAAAAGCAGGGGTGGATGTAACTAGGGGAAGTTACCAAGAGACATAACGTGTTACAGTCTGACGTCATAGTGCAGATGGTAGGCTGATAACGAACGCAAAGCCGCGGCGCAGTTGACAGGCTGATGCAACTAATGGAAACTATTACATGTACGTGAGATATAATGAGACGGTGAACTGTAGAGCGGGGAGTATCGAGTTGGCTGTGGAACGGGGTAGACGTGTGTGTTATGTGAGGATAGGAAGGATGGACATGTGGATTCAGTTATATGAAGCCTAGTGAGGACTGTTAGGGGTCAGTTGATTCAGACTATTATTGAGAAGCATTCCTGTTGATTTATTGTGTTATTATGAAGCATTTCCTGATTCATGTAATAAAGGATCAATAGCGAACCTGCATCTTGAGTATCTATACTGTGGTCAATGTTGTCTAGAATGAGTGGTTAAACTCGTTAACACGTGGCACTACAGGCAATTAGGTCTCATTACATGTGGCGTTGCGAGCATGGTAACTGTTGGCTCGTTACAATTGGCGTTGTCGGCAGGATAAATGTTCGCTCGTCACATATATATATATATATATATATATATATATATACATATATATATATATGGAGTACCGTGATAGCAGTTTTATTTTGTATATAAAATTCTTCAAATCGACATAGTATTATATATATATATATATATATATATATATATATATATATATATATATATATATATATATATATATATATATATATATATATATACATATATATATGGAGTACCGTGATAGCAGTTCTATTTTGTATATAAAATTCTTCAAATCGACATAGTACTATATATATATATATATATATATATATATATATATATATATATATATGTATATATATATATATATATATATATATATATATATAAAAATATATATATATATATATATATATATATATATAAATATATATATATATATATATATATATATATATATATATATATATATATATATATATATAAATATATATATATATATATAATTATATATACTTTTTAGATCCATGACCGAATTATTAGCTCCCTAAAGGGACGATTATCCGGAATCTGTCAAGCAAAAACATGGCTAACATAACTCACCACTCTGTTCACAATCTCTTGTCTCACCCACAGAGCGGCATTGGAACTCCCACTTCCGGTCTTCATAGTAGTCGTCGTGCTCGCTGGAGATGTAGCTGATGGCCTGACCCAGGGGACACTTGAAGTCAAACGGCTGGTCCCAGTCGTTGACCACGTAGCCTCGGACGTACATCGTTGCCATGGAAACCATCAGGTAAGTGAAGATACACATGCTGGTAACTGATAAATTGTGTTCAGATTTTAATTCAATACAAATTCAACTTCTCCGGGTAGTGACTAGTGTTAGCTACAGCTGCTTATATATAAGTAACGACAACCGGATTTGTAACCTGATACTTTTGACAAATTAAGGTCTTAAAAACAAACACGAAATCTCTAGTAACTGCTACGGGTCCATCTTTGGCTTATGACAGAAAATAAAGAAATATTTGAACAATAAAATAGGCCTTTGAGCTTGACCCAGTTGAATAAAAAAACACGTACCCCACTTCCCCCCCCCCCCCCCCACTTTCTCCCCCACACCCCTGTTTCCTCATTGGCTTTTATTCGTTTTCTGTAAATCGGGTCACCAAACATGTTTTCAAAGCCTGCCTTATATCCTTCTTTACAGTGATGTGTGTAGGAACTGATCAAAGGGACTGTTTTTCATAAACACACACACACATGCACCACACAAACACACACACGACACACACACGTACATGCACACACACACACACACTCATATATATATATATATATATATATACCGTTTTAGTAGGTTGAAGAAATTTCGTGTACAAGTATTTAATCCTAGATGGTAAGGTACTCATATGGTTTTAACCGCAAATATTTTAGGCGTATCCTATTTGGTATCAAGTTTAATTATGCCGAATGATTAGAAAGTAAAAACTAAAGAAATATAAAAATCTGTTTTTAACACGTTTTTAACACGTTTTTCTTAACTCAGCTTCGCGTTTGTTTGTTTGTTTGGATGTTTGTTGTTAAAATTGACATCGAAAATTAGCCCACTTCTGATTGCTCTATAGACCTGAAATTTGGCATGCATGCTACTTTCGCCTAACAATTTCAGATGCAATCATAAAAACTAGCAATTAGTGACCGTAATTAGCTTAATTTAATTACGCCCCAAGGACCATAAAATTGAGGACATGATTTCTAAAGATACCGACAAGACTGGAGGCCTATTGACCCAGTTACTTCGGCCCCAATCGATGTGAGCGCGCTGGCCGTGATCGTATAGTGGTTAGTACTTCGCGTTGTGGCCGCGACAACCCAGGTTCGAATCCTGGTCGCTCAAGTTTTTAGTCCGTGTATTTATAAACACTTTTTTAAAAACCACGTTTTTCATGTGTAGCAACGGACTAAAAAGGAGAAAATAAAATACTTAAAAAAAACTTTTTAAAAAACCACGTTTTTCTTGTGGACTAAAAAGTAGAAAATAAAATTTTCTTTTGTGCTTCCTCGAGCTGTGCAGGTTCTTGTGATGACTGACAAAAAACGTGGGTCGGGCAGATGGGTCGGGAAATTTGATGGTGAACGTACCCACGTTTTTTGTCAGTCATCACAAGAACCTGCACAGCTCGAGGAAGCACAAAAGAAAATTTTATTTTCTACTTTTTAGTCCACAAGAAAAACGTGGTTTTTTAAAAAGTTTTTTTTAAGTATTTTTTTATTATTAACTCAGCTTCGCGTTTGTGTGTTTGTTGTTAAAATTGACATCGAAAATTAGCCCACTTCTGATTGATCCATTGGGATCTTCCCGCGTAGGTTCGAATCCTGCCGACGACGATATTTTTGTTTAAAATTTCCCCAACCTTATCTGTTGACGTAGCGTTCCCTCCTCCATTTTGAACAACGACCTATACGGTATAGTCATTACTTTTGTCGGTAATTAATAGATAGTATTGGACTGTATGCTTCTCTAAACCGCTGGCAATTTAAAAAATGTTTTTCATTTTCACAACAAGTAATTACACGAATAATTTCTGCTACCTCCGCTCAAGTGCTAACTCAGCTTAATAAATGCTACCTTTGCAAGTCAAATGCTACAATGAATAGTGTTTATACCCTGCCTTTCCCCTTGTGTCTTCCCCAGTCTCTCCCTTCCCCCCCCCCCCCCCATCTATCAATCGAGATGTCTGAAAGAAACTCTGACATTCAGCATTTATCATCAAATAGTGAATCCTTACTCATCCAAAACTTTATCTCATGTAAATGTAAGCCTAAATATTTCTTTATGTCTTGACTTGAGAAAATAATACTTTGAGCATTATTCGGCTCAGCAGGCCTCCATAGCTCTTGTAAACCAGGGGTCGTGAGTTCAATCCTTACTGGGGGCTGTAAACTTTTTAGGTATTGATTTGTTTTTTATTTACGAAAAAATGGTTTAATTTCTTTCGTAAATATATTAAATAATAATGAATATTTTCAAAGTACTTTATTTTGTTCCTTTTTTTGTAAAAAATATATTATCACACAAAACAATAATAGCCTCCAGTGAGGATTGAACTCACGACCCCTGGTTTACAAGACCAGTGCTCTAGCCACTGAGCTATGGAGGCCTGTATTTGTGCTACGAGGTTTAAATTTAAGATATTGAAATAGCAAAGCAGTACCTGTTTGGTTTTGGTTGGGTAGCAACCATAAGTTTACCGGCCTGACCACGCTGACCCCACATCTATATACATAATTCTCTACGTGGGGACCATACAAGACACCACAAAGTAAGGGCTTAGCCGTTCCTTCTCCGCTCTCTAAGCTTAACGCTACTACCCACACCCCACCAGTCTAGTGAGCTGTTGTTCACCCCGAATGTTTACAATGTGACGGCGAAGCGACCCTTCCCGGCGCACGGGGACAAACTTTCGATTCCCCCCCCCTCAAACTTTAGATTTGCACCCCCCCCCCCCCTCAAACTTTCAATTTGTTTTTCCAACCCATTTTGGCGCCCCCTAAGGTCGAAGCCCGGGGACATATGTCCGCCCCCTCGCTACGCCTCTGGGGGGTTCTTTAGGACGTAGATTAAAACTCCTCTAAAATTCACCCTACCCCCTCGCAACTACTTCGATAACATTCAAAGTAATAAAAATATCGAGATTGTAATCTTACAACACAAAACTTTTAACTTTTAACCAACCTGTGCTTTTCAAAATGTTAGTGGCCGTTGAATAGTGTATATCTCTTTATAATAACGAGCCTCGCTGTATTTTTGAATCGTCAAATTAAAAAAAATTACACCGTAAGAAGATGAAGCTGAACCAGAAATGTGATTTAATATAAAACAAGATTTGGGTGTTTCATTTTGTGTTCACTTGCATAGTACAGAGTAACAGAATCCTTAACAGCTAATCACCTCGAATTATAATCTTAACTTGCGTTCAAGTTTCTCAAGTTAAAAGTGGCGTAGACGGGGGGGGGGGTTACTGGGGTCATAATCCCCCCCCCATAGACCCCTCGGTATATACATAAAGAATGAGGGGGGGGGTGCAAATCGAAAGTTTGAGGGGGGGTGCAAATCAAAAGTCTGAGGGGGGGGGGTGCAAATCGAAAGTTTGTCCCCGGGTAAAAATTGGAAACCCCCCCCCCCCCTTGAGACGATCCTGGCTAGGCCACTGGGCCTGTCTATAGCTGCCATAGCGTATATACTTGTTTCTTGATTATTTTCTTGTTAGGCTTCAGTAACTACTCTTTCCCGAAATTAGATTTTGTTATTTTTTAGTTTATTAGTGACTTTAAAAAAAAATCTCAATCTGCAATGTTGAACCTGCAATTTTAAAAAGGATTCTGCTATACACGTGAAGACAATCTTTGTCTGCTAATTAGACCAGAAACAATTTGTAAATTTAAATGTTTGGTGCATTGTAGTTGCTAGCGGAATATTAAATCCAACGCCTTATCCACTAGGCCACGGCAACTTGATGTTTCACAAAGTCAGCGTAATTTTTAATGGTCAAGACGCGAAACTTAAATCTTTGAGATATGACTTGTTATACGCCAATGAGCCGTGGACTCCAATTTAAGTTTGCTTTTCATTCTGGATTTGATGCCATATCTTATGTTCGTCCATGAACAAACTACAGGTTGTTGATTTTGGAAATTTCTCTCCTACATCAGTTGCCGTCCACAGCCTCATATGCCTGTTTGTTTGGACTCGGAAGAGCAGACTGAGCTTATTTGAGCGAATACTTACCTTTAAGATACACATTTTACAATGCATGATAAACTGTTTGGTATTAATTAAGTTTTGGAATATGTAAATGTGTAATAAACTCGACACAACAATACCAATAAAATTTGAATTATATTCCCTTTTTGTACAGTGCGGATTGCGTAATACAAATTCTATGTTGTTCATTACCGTTTACTCTATAGCTCAGTGGTTAGATTACTGGTCTTGTGAACCAGGGATCGTGAGTTCAGTTCTCACTGGGGTCTAATATTTGCTAATATAATATTAATTAAAAGGTTATCTTTTTAATTTTTGGAAGATTTTGTAATTTCTTTCATGGAGATAAAAGCAACGGAAATGTATCATACGAGCTGACCCGCGCAGAAAGCAAACGCCGCTATTTAGTTGTTTTATTTTCTACTTTTCAGATTTTATTTTCTACTTTTCCTCACCAGACTGGCGGGGGTGGGGATGGTAGTGATATGCCTGGAGAGCGTTGGAGTAACGGCGTGCGTTTACGTGGTGTATCACATGGACCCATGCAGAGAATTATATAAAACGAGCCGACCCGCGGCGTATCATACGCCGCTATTTAGTTGATTTATTTTCTACTTTTCAGTAATTCATAATTTGTGAATTCGACAGTACCAATGCTGCCACTGAAAATATTTGCTTTAAAACACTAACACCCCTCCTTTCCCCTAACCCCGACCCTACACCCCCCCCCCCCCCCCCCGTGAAAAGATAAAAAAAAACAACAAATGGTGAAAGCAGCCTCCTCTTAGTTACCTCCTGTAAGTTTAAAGTCGGTTCAAACTAAATTATCTGTCCCTAATAGCCGTCACTAAACCTGGCTGTACTGTTTGTAAACATTAACGTGACCACAGCTCAGCAGACCATGTGGAGGTGGGGTAGGGTGGTAGTGATAGTGATAGAGAGAAAGAGAAGGGACTGTAAGGAGGCGCTTGCAGCTTGTTTTCTAATGGCTCGCAGAGGAGAATTATAATATACGAGCCGGCCCGCGGCATAACATACGCCGCTATTTTTTGTGAATTTTATAATTTCATTTTCATAATTTGTGAATTCGACAGTACCAACGCTGCCACTGAAAATATTTCTATAAGTAGCTCGTTAAGGACCATAACCCCCCCCCCCCCTTCCTTACCCCCCCCCCCCCTTCCCCCCCCCCCCCTACGTTTAAAATCGTTGGCTCTGCTTGTAAACATTTAGAGTGAACACAGCTCACTAAAACCATGAAGGGGTGGGGAGGTAGGGAGGGCGTTTACAGCTTTTTTTCTAGGCGCGTTTGCAGCTTGTTTTCTAGCGGCTCCCAGAAGAGAATTATATATACGAGCCGGCCCGCGGCATAACATACGCCGCTATTTAGTTGTTTTTTTCTACTTTTCAGTAATTCATAATTTGTGAATTCGACAGTACCAATGCTGCCACTGATAATATTTCTTTAAAACACTATAAGTAGCTCGTTAAGGACCATAACCCACCCCCCTTCCTCCCCCACCCACCCCCCCCCCCACGTTTAAAATCGTTGGCTCTGCTTGTAAACATTTAGAGTGAACACAGCTCACTAAAACCATGTAGGGGTGGGGAGGTAGGGAGAGCGTTTGCAGCTTGTTTTCTAACGGCTCGAAGAGGAGAATCTATATATATAAAGCAAAGTGGTCAAGTGCCCGTTAGGGCACTACCCGGCGCCGCAGGCGCGTCAAATTTGGCACGATGGTGCCTTGGGGCGCTAGAACACGAGGGCCGGTGACGCTTGGCCGAAAAGTCTACGGAGAAGGGGTCAAAACTGACCTCGACTGACCGGCGCCTTATATGGGCTATATTACGAAAAAAAAATTCCTCCGACAACCCCCTTTGAAATTTTGTGAGGTGGTAGGAGAACGCCTTGGGGTGTCACAAAAAACTCGCCATGTCCGGGAAAATTCGTTAAATGGGTCAAAACTGACCAGTCGTATTTCCCTATATAATCTTTGTATTTTATGGGAAAAACAGAGGGTGATTTCAAAACGGATTTGAGGACACTTACCGTCTTTACATCTGGCTAATTTTTTGCATGCTCTTAGGTAAATGGCTTGACCTTTAGGGAAAACTGTCGGTTTCACTCAAAGCCCTCGACGAGGGCTAAAAAGTGACCGCGAGTGAAATTCTCTTTATATGAGCTCTATTACGAAAAAAAATTTCCTCCGACGACCCCCCTTGAAATTTTGTGTGGTGGTAGGAGAACGCCTTGGGGTGTCACAAAAAACTCGCCATGTCCGGGAAAATTCGTTAAATGGGTCAAAACTGACCAGTCGTATTTCCCTATATAATCTTTGTATTTTATGGGAAAAACAGAGGGTGATTTCAAAACGGATTTGAGGGCACTTACCTTCTTTACATCTGGCTAATTTTTTGCATGCTCTTAGGTAAATGGCTTGACCTTTAGGAAAAACTGTCGGTTTCACTCAAAGCCCTCGACGAGGGCTAAAAAGTGACCGCGAGTGAAATTCTCTTTATATGAGCTCTATTACGAAAAAAAATTTCCTCCGACGACCCCCCTTGAAATTTTGTGTGGTGGTAGGAGAACGCCTTGGGGTGTCACAAAAAACTCGCCATGTCCGGGAAAATTCATTAAATGGGTCAAAACTGACCAGTCGTATTTCCCTATATAATCTATGTATTTTATGGGAAAAACAGAGGGTGATTTCAAAACGGATTTGAGGGCACTTACCCTCTTTACATCTGGCTAATTTTTTGCATGCTCTTAGGTAAATGGTTTGACCTTTAGGGAAAACTGTCGGTTTCACTCGAAACCCTCGACGAGGGCTAAAAAGTGACCGCGAGTGAAATTCTCTTTATATGAGCTCTATTACGAAAAAAAATTTCCTCCGACGACCCCCCTTGAAATTTTGTGAGGTGGTAGGAGAACGCCTTGGGGTGTCACAAAAAACTCGCCATGTCCGGGAAAATTCGTTAAATGGATAAAAACTGACCAGTCGTATTTCCCTATATAATCTTTGTATTTTATGGGAAAAACAGAGGGTGATTTCAAAACGGATTTGAGGGCACTTACCGTCTTTACATCTGGCTAATTTTTTGCATGCTCTTAGGTAAATGGCTTGACCTTTAGGGAAAACTGTCGGTTTCACTCAAAGCCCTCGACGAGGGCTAAAAAGTGACCGCGAGTGAAATTCTCTTTATATGAGCTCTATTACGAAAAAAAATTTCCTCCGACGACCCCCCTTGAAATTTTGTGTGGTGGTAGGAGAACGCATTGGGGTGTCACAAAAAACTCGCCATGTCCGGGAAATTTCGTTAAATGGGTCAAAACTGACCAGTCGTATTTCCCTATATAATCTTTGTATTTTATGGGAAAAACAGAGGGTGATTTCAAAACGGATTTGAGGGCACTTACCTACTTTACATCTGGCTAATTTTTTGCATGCTCTTAGGTAAATGGCTTGACCTTTAGGGAAAACTGTCGGTTTCACTCAAAGCCCTCGACGAGGGCTAAAAAGTGACCGCGAGTGAAATTCTCTTTATATGAGCTCTATTACGAAAAAAAATTTCCTCCAACGACCCCCCTTGAAATTTTGTGTGGTGGTAGGAGAACGCCTTGGGGTGTCACAAAAAACTCGCCATGTCCGGGAAATTTCGTTAAATGGGTCAAAACTGACCAGTCGTATTTCCCTATATAATCTTTGTATTTTATGGGAAAAACAGAGGGTGATTTCAAAACGGATTTGAGGGCACTTACTCTCTTTACATCTGGCTAATTTTTTGCATGCTCTTAGGTAAATGGCTTGACCTTTAGGGAAAACTGTCGGTTTCACTCGAAACCCTCGACGAGGGCTAAAAAGTGACCGCGAGTGAAATTCTCTTTATATGAGCTCTATTACGAAAAAAAATTTCCTCCGACGACCCCCCTTGAAATTTTGTGAGGTGGTAGGAGAACGCCTTGGGGTGTCACAAAAAACTCGCCATGTCCGGGAAAATTCGTTAAATGGATAAAAACTGACCAGTCGTATTTCCCTATATAATCTTTGTATTTTATGGGAAAAACAGAGGGTGATTTCAAAACGGATTTGAGGGCACTTACCGTCTTTACATCTGGCTAATTTTTTGCATGCTCTTAGGTAAATGGCTTGACCTTTAGGGAAAACTGTCGGTTTCACTCAAAGCCCTCGACGAGGGCTAAAAAGTGACCGCGAGTGAAATTCTCTTTATATGAGCTCTATTACGAAACAAAATTTCCTCCGACGACCCCCCTTGAAATTTTGTGAGGTGGTAGGAGAACGCCTCGGGGTGTCACAAAAAACTCGCCATGTCCGGGAAAATTCGTTAAATGGGTCAAAACTGACCAGTCGTATTTCCCTATATAATCTTTGTATTTTATGGGAAAAACAGAGGGTAATTTCAAAACGGATTTGAGGGCACTTACCGTCTTTATAACTGGCTAATTTTTTGCATGCTCTTAGGTAAATGGCTTGACCTTTAGAGAAAACTGTCGGTTTTACCCAAAGCCCTGGACGAGGGCTAAAAAGTGACCGCGAGTGAAATTCTCTTTATATGAGCTCTATTACGAAAAAAAATTTCCTCCGACGACCCCCCTTGAAATTTTGTGAGGTGGTAGGAGAACGCCTCGGGGTGTCACAAAAAACTCGCCATGTCCGGGAAAATTCGTTAAATGGGTCAAAACTGACCAGTCGTATTTCCCTATACAATCTTTGTATTTTATGGGAAAAACAGAGGGTGATTTCAAAACGGATTTGAGGGCACTTACCTTCTTTACATCTGGCTAATTTTTTGCATGCTCTTAGGTAAATGGCTTGACCTTTAGGGAAAACTGTCGGTTTTACTCAAAGCCCTCGACGAGGGCTAAAAAGTGACCGCGAGTGAAATTCTCTTTATATGAGCTCTATTACGAAAAAAAATTTCCTCCGACGACCCCCCTTGAAATTTTGTGAGGTGGTAGGAGAACGCCTCGGGGTGTCACAAAAAACTCGCCATGTCCGGGAAAATTCGTTAAATGGGTCAAAACTGACCAGTCGTATTTCCCTATATAATCTTTGTATTTTATGGGAAAAACAGAGGGTGATTTCAAAACGGATTTGTGGGCACTTACCGTCTTTACAACTGGCTAATTTTTTGCATGCTCTTAGGTAAATGGCTTGACCTTTAGGGAAAACTGTCGGTTTTACTCAAAGCCCTCGACGAGGGCTAAAAAGTGACCGCGAGTGAAATTCTCTTTATATGAGCTCTATTACGAAACAAAATTTCCTCCGACGACCCCCCTTGAAATTTTGTGAGGTGGTAGGAGAACGCCTCGGGGTGTCACAAAAAACTCGCCATGTCCGGGAAAATTCGTTAAATGGGTCAAAACTGACCAGTCGTATTTCCCTATATAATCTTTGTATTTTATGGGAAAAACAGAGGGTGATTTCAAAACGGATTTGAGGGCACTTACCGTCTTTACAACTGGCTAATTTTTTGCATGCTCTTAGGTAAATGGCTTGACCTTTAGGGAAAACTGTCGGTTTTACTCAAAGCCCTCGACGAGGGCTAAAAAGTGACCGCGAGTGAAATTCTCTTTATATGAGCTCTATTACGAAAAAAAATTTACTCCGACGACCCCCCTTGAAATTTTGTGAGGTGGTATGAGAACGCCTCGGGGTGTCACAAAAAACTCGCCATGTCCGGGAAAATTCGTTAAATGGGTCAAAACTGACCAGTCGTATTTCCCTATATAATCTTTGTATTTTATGGGAAAAACAGAGGGTGATTTCAAAACGGGTTTGTGGGCACTTACCGTCTTTACAACTGGCTAATTTTTTGCATGCTCTTAGGTAAATGGCTTGACCTTTAGGGAAAACTGTCGGTTTTACTCAAAGCCCTCGACGAGGGCTAAAAAGTGACCGCGAGTGAAATTCTCTTTATATGAGCTCTATTACGAAACAAAATTTCCTCCGACGACCCCCCTTGAAATTTTGTGAGGTGGTAGGAGAACGCCTCGGGGTGTCACAAAAAACTCGCCATGTCCGGGAAAATTCGTAAAATGGGTCAAAACTGACCAGTCGTATTTCCCTATATAATCTTTGTATTTTATGGGAAAAACAGAGGGTGATTTCAAAACGGATTTGAGGGCACTTACCGTCTTTACATCTGGCTAATTTTTTGCATGCTCTTAGGTAAATGGTTTGACCTTTAGGGAAAACTGTCGGTTTCACTCAAAGCCCTCGACGAGGGCTAAAAAGTGACCGCGAGTGAAATTCTCTTTATATGAGCTCTATTACGAAAAAAAATTTCCTCCGACGACCCCCCTTGAAATTTTGTGAGGTGGTAGGAGAACGCCTCGGGGTGTCACAAAAAACTCGCCATGTCCGGGAAAATTCGTTAAATGGGTCAAAACTGACCAGTCGTATTTCCCTATATAATCTTTGTATTTTATGGGAAAAAACAGAGGGTGATTTCAAAACGGATTTGAGGGCACTTACCGTCTTTACATCTGGCTAATTTTGTGCGTGCTCTTAGGTAAATGGCTTGACCTTTAGGGAAAACTGTCGGTTTTACTCAAAGCCCTCGACGAGGGCTAAAAAGTGACCGCGAGTGAAATTCTCTTTATATGATCTCTATTACGAAAAAAAATTTCCTCCGACGACCCCCCTTGAAATTTTGTGAGGTGGTAGGAGAACGCCTCGGGGTGTCACAAAAAACTCGCCATGTCCTGGAAAATTCGTTAAATGGGTCAAAACTGACCAGTCGTATTTCCCTATATAATCTTTGTATTTTATGGGAAAAACAGAGGGTGATTTCAAAACGGATTTGAGGGCACTTACCGTCTTTACAACTGGCTAATTTTTTGCATGCTCTTAGGTAAATGGCTTGACCTTTAGGGAAAACTGTCGGTTTTACTCAAAGCCCTCGACGAGGGCTAAAATGTGACCGCGAGTGAAATTCTCTTTATATGAGCTCTATTACGAAAAAAAATTTCCTCCGACGACCCCCCTTGAAATTTTGTGAGGTGGTAGGAGAACGCCTCGGGGTGTCACAAAAAACTCGCCATGTCCGGGAAAATTCGTTAAATGGGTCAAAACTGACCAGTCGTATTTCCCTATATAATCTTTGTATTTTATGGGAAAAAACAGAGGGTGATTTCAAAACGGATTTGAGGGCACTTACCGTCTTTACATCTGGCTAATTTTTTGCATGCTCTTAGGTAAATGGTTTGACCTTTAGGGAAAACTGTCGGTTTCACTCAAAGCCCTCGACGAGGGCTAAAAAGTGACCGCGAGTGAAATTCTCTTTATATGAGCTCTATTACGAAAAAAAATTTCCTCCGACGACCCCCCTTGAAATTTTGTGAGGTGGTAGGAGAACGCCTCGGGGTGTCACAAAAAACTCGCCATGTCCGGGAAAATTCGTTAAATGGGTCAAAACTGACCAGTCGTATTTCCCTATATAATCTTTGTATTTTATGGGAAAAAACAGAGGGTGATTTCAAAACGGATTTGAGGGCACTTACCGTCTTTACATCTGGCTAATTTTTTGCATGCTCTTAGGTAAATGGTTTGACCTTTAGGGAAAACTGTCGGTTTTACTCAAAGCCCTCGACGAGGGCTAAAAAGTGACCGCGAGTGAAATTCTCTTTATATGAGCTCTATTTCGAAAAAAAATTTCCTCCGACGACCCCCCTTGAAATTTTGTGAGGTGGTAGGAGAACGCCTCGGGGTGTCACAAAAAACTCGCCATGTCCGGGAAAATTCGTAAAATGGGTCAAAACTGACC
Organism: Physella acuta; assembly: GCF_028476545.2. NCBI lineage: Eukaryota > Metazoa > Mollusca > Gastropoda > Physidae > Physella > Physella acuta. Next base: position 228,402 of record NW_026731815.1, read on the forward strand.
AGTCGTATTTCCCTATATAATCTTTGTATTTTATGGGAAAAACAGAGGGTGATTTCAAAACGGATTTGAGGGCACTTACCGTCTTTACAACTGGCTAATTTTTTGCATGCTCTTAGGTAAATGGCTTGACCTTTAGGGAAAACTGTCGGTTTTACTCAAAGCCCTCGACGAGGGCTAAAAAGTGACCGCGAGTGAAATTCTCTTTATATGAGCTCTATTACGAAAAAAAATTTCCTCCGACGACCCCCCTTGAAATTTTGTGAGGTGGTAGGAGAACGCCTCGGGGTGTCACAAAAAACTCGCCATGTCCGGGAAAATTCGTAAAATGGGTCAAAACTGACCAGTCGTATTTCCCTATATAATCTTTGTATTTTATGGGAAAAACAGAGGGTGATTTCAAAACGGATTTGAGGGCACTTACCGTCTTTACAACTGGCTAATTTTTTGCATGCTCTTAGGTAAATGGCTTGACCTTTAGGGAAAACTGTCGGTTTTACTCAAAGCCCTCGACGAGGGCTAAAAAGTGACCGCGAGTGAAATTCTCTTTATATGAGCTCTATTACGAAAAAAAATTTCCTCCGACGACCCCCCTTGAAATTTTGTGAGGTGGTAGGAGAACGCCTCGGGGTGTCAGAAAAAACTCGCCATGTCCGGGAAAATTCGTAAAATGGGTCAAAACTGACCAGTCGTATTTCCCTATATAATCTTTGTATTTTATGGGAAAAACAGAGGGTGAATTCAAAACGGATTTGAGGGCACTTACCGTCTTTACATCTGGCTAATTTTTTGCATGCTCTTAGGTAAATGGCTTGACCTTTAGGGAAAACTGTCGGTTTCACTCAAAGCCCTCGACGAGGGCTAAAAAGTGACCGCGAGTGAAATTCTCTTTATATGAGCTCTATTACGAAAAAAAATTTCCTCCGACGACCCCCCTTGAAATTTTGTGAGGTGGTAGGAGAACGCCTCGGGGTGTCACAAAAAACTCGCCATGTCCGGGAAAATTCGTTAAATGGGTCAAAACTGACCAGTCGTATTTCCCTATATAATCTTTGTATTTTATGGGAAAAACAGAGGGTGATTTCAAAACGGATTTTAGGGTACTTATCCACTTTACATCTGGCTAATTTTTTGTATACACTTCTATAGATGACTACGCCGTATGGAAAAACTGTTGGTTAGACTTAAAGCCTCTAAGAGGGCTAAAAATGACCGCGAATGAAATTCACATTATACGAGATTTGGTCATTTTGTCTATATGAACAGGGGAGGTAACTTTTTAGTGTAATAATTTTTAAATATTTTATATACTCTTTTCAAGAAAAAAACAAAAATCATAAAGTATAGCATTGTTTTAAATAAATATTTTGTTAAAAATTAAGTTTTGCATTTTACTGAAATTGTAAAAATTTATTGCGAAAGTAATTTATTAAAATATTTGATTGATACTATTTAGAAACCCCTTGCAGTTCTAATTACCGTGCGAGTAATAAGTTTGCGAATATTCCATCAACATTTGAGCAGAACTTAATTACTCCACTGTATAAATTTAGGCCCTAAGCATTTAACATAGCAGCCAATCACCTATTAATTAATCATTCAATTGCTCAATTTTTTTGAAAACCTAAGCGAAGCTAGGCAGTATGCCTAGTCTATATATATAAAGCAAAGTGGTCAGGTGCCCGATAGGGCACTTCCCGGCGCCGCAGGCGCGTCAAATTTGGCACGATGGTGCCTTGGGGCAATAGAACACGAGGGCCGGTGACGGTTGGCCGAAAAGTCTACGGAGAGGGGGTCAAAACTGACCTCGACTGACCGGCGCCTTATATGGGCTATATTACGAAAAAAAATTTCCTCCGACGACCCCCCTTGAAATTTTGTGAGGTGGTAGGAGAACGCCTTGGGGTGTCCCAAAAAACTCGCCATGTCCGGGAAAATTCGTTAAATGGGTCAAAACTGACCAGTCGTATTTCCCTATATAATCTTTGTATTTTATGGGAAAAACAGAGGGTGATTTCAAAACGGATTTTAGGGCACTTACCGTTTTTACATCTGGCTAATTTTTTGCATGCTCTTAGGTAAATGGCTTGACCTTTAGGGAAAACTGTCGGTTTTACTCAAAGCCCTCGACGAGGGCTAAAACGTGACCGCGAGTGAAATTCTCTTTATATGAGCTCTATTACGAAAAAAAATTTCCTCCGACGACCCCCCTTGAAATTTTGTGAGGTGGTAGGAGAACGCCTTGGGGTGTCCCAAAAAACTCGCCATGTCCGGGAAAATTCGTTAAATGGGTCAAAACTGACCAGTCGTATTTCCCTATATAATCTTAGTATTTTATGGGAAAAACAGAGGGTGATTTCAAAACGGATTTGAGGGCACTTACCGTTTTTACATCTGGCTAATTTTTTGCATGCTCTTAGGTAAATGGCTTCACCTTTAGGGAAAACTGTCGATTTTACTCAAAGCCCTCGAAGAGGGCTAAAACGTGACCGCGAGTGAAATTCTCTTTATATGAGCTCTATTACGAAAAAAAATTTTCTCCGACGACCCCCCTTGAAATTTTGTGAGGTGGTAGGAGAACGCCTTGGGGTGTCCCAAAAAACTCGCCATGTCCGGGAAAATTCGTTAAATGGGTCAAAACTGACCAGTCGTATTTCCCTATATAATCTTTGTATTTTATGGGAAAAACAGAGGGTGATTTCAAAACGGATTTGAGGGCACTTACCATCTTTACATCTGGCTAATTTTTTGCAAGCTCTTAGGTAAATGGCTTGACCTTTAGGGAAAACTGTCGGTTTCAATCAAAGCCCTCGACGAGGGCTAAAAAGTGAACGCGAGTGAAATTCTCTTTATATGAGCTCTATTACGAAAAAAATTTTCCTCCGACGACCCCCCTTGAAATTTTGTGAGGTGGTAGGAGAACTCCTTGGGGTGTCCCAAAAAACTCGCCATGTCCGGGAAAATTCGTTAAATGGGTCAAAACTGACCAGTCGTATTTCCCTATATAATCTTTGTATTTTATGGGAAAAACAGAGGGTGATTTCAAAACGGATTTGAGGGCACTTACCGTCTATACATCTGGCTAATGTTTTGCATGCTCTTAGGTAAATGGCTTGACCTTTAGGGAAAACTGTCGGTTTCACTCAAAGCCTTCGACGAGGGCTAAAAAGTGACCGCGAGTGAAATTCTTTTCATATGAGCTCTATTACGAAAAAAAATTTCCTCCGACGACCCCCCTTGAAATTTTGTGAGGTGGTAGGAGAACGCCTTGGGGTGTCACAAAAAACTCGCCATGTCCGGGAAAATTCGTTAAATGGGTCAAAACTGACCAGTCGTATTTCCCTATATAATCTTTATATTTTATGGGAAAAACAGAGGGTGATTTCAAAACGGATTTGAGGGCACTTACCATCTTTACATCTGGCTAATTTTTTGCATGCTCTTAGGTAAATGGCTTGACCTTTAGGGAAAACTGTCGGTTTCAATCAAAGCCCTCGACGAGGGCTAAAAAGTGACCGCGAGTGAAATTATCTTTATATGAGCTCTATTACGAAAAAAATTTTCCTCCGACGACCCCCCTTGAAATTTTGTGTGGTGGTAGGAGAACGCCTTGGGGTGTCCCAAAAAACTCGCCATGTCCGGGAAAATTCGTTAAATGGGTCAAAACTGACCAGTCGTATTTCCCTATATAATCTTTGTATTTTATGGGAAAAACAGAGGGTGATTTCAAAACGGATTTGAGGGCACTTACCGTCTATACATCTGGCTAATGTTTTGCATGCTCTTAGGTAAATGGCTTGACCTTTAGGGAAAACTGTCGGTTTCACTCAAAGCCCTCGACGAGGGCTAAAAAGTGACCGCGAGTGAAATTCTCTTTATATGAGCTCTATTTCGAAAAAAAATTTCCTCCGACGACACCTCTTGAAATTTTGTGAGGTGGTAGGAGAACGCCTTGGGGTGTCCCAAAAAACTCGCCATGTCCGGGAAAATTCGTTAAATGGGTCAAAACTGACCAGTCGTATTTCCCTATATAATCTTTGTATTTTATGGGAAAAACAGAGGGTGATTTCAAAACGGATTTGAGGGCACTTACCATCTTTACATCTGGCTAATTTTTTGCAAGCTCTTAGGTAAATGGCTTGACCTTTAGGGAAAACTGTCGGTTTCAATCAAAGCCCTCGACGAGGGCTAAAAAGTGAACGCGAGTGAAATTCTCTTTATATGAGCTCTATTACGAAAAAAATTTTCCTCCGACGACCCCCCTTGAAATTTTGTGAGGTGGTAGGAGAACGCCTTGGGGTGTCCCAAAAAACTCGCCATGTCCGGGAAAATTCGTTAAATGGGTCAAAACTGACCAGTCGTATTTCCCTATATAATCTTTGTATTTTATGGGAAAAACAGAGGGTGATTTCAAAACGGATTTGAGGGCACTTACCGTCTATACATCTGGCTAATGTTTTGCATGCTCTTAGGTAAATGGCTTGACCTTTAGGGAAAACTGTCGGTTTCACTCAAAGCCCTCGACGAGGGCTAAAAAGTGACCGCGAGTGAAATTCTCTTCATATGAGCTCTATTACGAAAAAAAATTTCCTCCGACGACCCCCCTTGAAATTTTGTGAGGTGGTAGGAGAACGCCTTGGGGTGTTTCAAAAAACTCGCCATGTCCGGGAAAATTCGTTAAATGGGTCAAAACTGACCAGTCGTATTTCCCTATATAATCTTTGTATTTTATGGGAAAAACAGAGGGTGATTTCAAAACGGATTTGAGGGCACTTACCGTCTATACATCTGGCTAATGTTTTGCATGCTCTTAGGTAAATGGCTTGACCTTTAGGGAAAACTGTCGGTTTCACTCAAAGCCCTCGACGAGGGCTAAAAAGTGACCGCGAGTGAAATTCTCTTTATATGAGCTCTATTTCGAAAAAAAATTTCCTCCGACGACCCCCTTGAAATTTTGTGAGGTGGTAGGAGAACGCCTCGGGGTGTCACAAAAAACTCGCCATGTCCAAGAAAATTCGTTAAATGTGTCAAAACTGACCAGCCTTATTTCTCTATATAATCTTTGTATTTTATGGGGAAAACAGAGGGTGATTTCAAAACGAATTTTAGGGCACTTACCGTCTTTACATCTGGCTAATTTTTTGTATACACCTATAAAGATGACTACGCCGTATGGAATAACTGTTGGTCACACTTAAAGCCTTCCAAGAGGGCGAAAAAAGACCGCGAGTGAAATCCTCATTATACGAGATTTGGTCATTTGGTCTATTAACAGGGGAGGTAACTTTTTAATGTAATAATTTTTAAATATTTCGTAATCTCTTTTAAAGAAAAAAACAAAAATCATAAAGTATAGCATTGTTTTAAATAAATATTTTGTTACAAATTAAGTTTTGCATTGTACTGATATTGTAAAAATTATTGCGAAAGTAATTTATTATAATATTAGATTGATACTATTAAGAAACCCCTTGCAGTTCTAATAACCGCGCGAGTAATAAGTTTGCGAATATTCAATCAATATTCGTGAAAGAAAACATTACTCCACTGTATAAATTTAGGCCCTAAGCATTTAACAAAGCAGCCAATCACTTACTAATTAATCATTCAATTTCTCAATTTTTTTGAAAACCTAAGCGAAGCTAGGCAGTATGCCTAGTTATATATATAGATAGATATACGAGCCGACCCGCAGCGTATCATACGCCGCTATTTAGTTGTTTTATCTTCTACTTTTCAGTAATTCATAATTTGTAACCCCTAACCCCGAAACCCCGACCCTACACCCCCCCCCCCCCCCCCCCCCGTGAAAGCAGCCTCCTCTTAGTTATTTCTTAGTTACCTCCTGTAAGTTTAAAATCGAACTAAATTATCTGCCCCTAATAGAAACCCGGCTGTACGGCTCTTCGATTTGTAAACATTTAGCTTTGTAAAAATTTAGAGTGAACACCGCTCACCAGAAAATGTTGGGGTGGGGTGGGGGGTTGTAGTGATAGTGATAGAGAGAAAGAGAGGGGACTGCAAGGAGGCGCTTGCAGCTTGTTTTCTAACTGATCCCAGAAGAGAATTATATATATAGATTATATAGATATCTTTAAATTTTGGGTTTACAGCCAAAAGAAAATTAATACATAGTCAATATAATATTGGATATTCCTGAACTACGACACAGTCACAATTTCACATCCCCGCCAAAGTTCTAACAAATATGACCATCTGTCGTAGGGTAGCATTTCATCTTTTGCACGAGTTTAGTTTGATATAATTATAAAACACATATTTTACTGATTTGATGTTAATGATTTAGTTTTGAAACGAATTGATTAGTTTGATATAATTATAAATCAATTAGTTTAAAAACTAAATCATTAACATCAAATCGTTAAATTATGTGTTGGATAAAATCTATATTTATTGTGCATTTAACGTTGTTGTTTTTTTATTCTACCGGCTCTGACCTATATTAAAATTAAAAAGGCAATTCGTAGAGGCTTTACTAAAGTTGATGTTGAGAAAATTGTATTTTACAAAGCTTTACGTACTGAATAAGCTGTTGATTGTGCAACGAGGTAAAAAAAATACCTTAAAGAATCAATTACAGTTACAGCATAAAAACGCCCTTCAACTTTACCCATAATAGATAGGGACGCTTTTTCGCAAGAATGAATATGAATTATTTTATGGGGTGGTTGTGTAGATCAACCTTTAAACACTTACAAATAAATCAACAGTAAAAATACGCAATGTATTAACACAGGGTGTATGTTTATTCTTTTTCTTTGTTTAAAAGTTGTTTCTCTCTACCATATGATGATACGCCACTGCGTGTCTTCGCAGAAAAGGTTACTTCGTTACACACGGCTGTAGGCTTTCAAGTGCAATCATACAAACTTAATTAAATAATATTTTATTTTTGCCCAATAGAGACAACACGATCTGTTTTTGCACCCCTTTCTTACTGCATTACTTCCCCTATACAAATCATTAAAAAAACAAGAGAAACAACTTTATAGAATAATTAAATTGTTAAAAATAATAAACATAAAAAAGAAAACTCGTCATGTACTTTTTTTTATCAAATATTACAATTATAATATTGTTAATACATAATGTATGTAACTATTAGTCTTTGTTGAGAAATTTAAGTAAACTCTAGCTTCCAATTATTTATTAAATACTTAGAGTTTTAATCTTAAATTATCCTTTTAAATAGTTGAATCTTAAATCTGATGGTGATAATATGTCATTTGTTATTGTACATAACTTTTGCATGAGGGACACAAACTATTCTAAGATTTAGCGGTACAGGCAAAGCTTGACGTTAATGATCAATGTGAGTTGCTGTCTCATGGCTCCGTTAAATGTATTCTTTCAGGATCCAATATGTTGGGATCGTCTTGTTAGTAGTCTCTATCTAGTTTGTAGAGGCTTTATGTAGCGGATGGTGTAATGTTATCTGATAATATGTTGTGGATGGTGTAAAGTTATGTTATCTGACATGTGGTGGCTGGTGTAATGTTATGTTATCTGATAATATGTTGTGGATGGTGTAAAGTTATGTTATCTGACATGTGGTGGCTGGTGTAATGTTATGTTATCTGATAATATGTGGTGGATGGTGTAATGTTATGTTATCTGATATGTGGTGGCTGGTGTAGAGTTATGTTATCTGATAGTATGTTGTGGATGGTGTAGAGTTTTGTTATCTGATATGTGGTGGATGGTGTAGAGTTATGTTATCTGATATGTGGTGGCTGGTGTAGAGTTATGTTATCTGATAGTATGTTGTGGATGGTGTAGAGTTTTGTTATCTGATATGTGGTGGATGGTGTAGAGTTATGTTATCTGATATGTGGTGGATGGTGTAGAGTTATGTTGTATGATATGTAATGGCTGGTGTAGAGTTATGTTATCTGATAATATGCTGTGGATGGTTTAGCGTTATGCTATCTGATAATATGCTGTGGAGTTATATTAAATAGGATAATGTATATTTTTCATATAGTTTAATAATGTAGTCTTCTTCTTCGATCACAATTAAGTAACGCATGCCACTTGTTATGCGACAAAATATTTCAGTCTGCTTTTCTTTATTTATTTGCTTCCCTGGCCTTTGTCCAGCCAAGAACAAACTACAAGGCAGGCAGCAGTTGTTTGATTTTGGAGTGGTCTTTCTGTAGGGATTTCAGAGTAAGGCATGAGGCCTTTAGCAATGCTTGTTTCATTAACTCACTGACGTAATTAAAAATTAAAGATCAGTACATTTCTCTCTTTCCCAAAAAATTGATGTTTCTCCGTTTAGCGTTTTATATACGTGTTGTGATGGTAACGCATGTTACTATCTGTTCCGAAATATGTATTCTATAGTAACATAATTTTCCTATTAATTTAAAAATATGTATTGGGATAGTAAAACAATTTATTACTCTCCTTTGTAAATTTTAATTTTCAAGGAAGGCAAATAAAAATCAAAGATTAAATTTAAAATGCGTAAAATAATTAAGTGACTTTGTCACTATAGTGTTTAGCATTTTTACAAATAATGTATTATAATTAATTAAAACTTATTGATATAAAGAAAATGGGTGTACACATTATATATTTATTTGATTACTATGGAAAAACTTTGTTTTAGTTTGTAACCACAACACATTAGTTTTTGTAAAGTTAAATTAATATTTATAATTTAAGTGTTGAGTAGTTGTTACCGCCATTACAAGGTTCTTAAGTAAATGAAAATTTTGCATCCCATCAACAATGGGACATGAATTCACCCCATGAATATAATCTCAACGATAGGATTAATTAGAATAAGACCCTTCCGTGGTTTCTCAGTAGAGAGAGCCGTTGAGAATAAAACCGGAGGAAAATGAAAGCAGAGAAGACCAAGGGAGACGTGGAGGTGCACGGCGGGGAAGCAGCTGGCAGAGGCAGGACTGTCATGGGGGACTGCCAGGAAAATTGACGGAGACCGACGAAAGTGGAGGGAGCTCCCTGTGGCGGCCCCATATGTCTTGGGCACAAAAAGGAAAAGATGATGATTTATGTATTTTGAAAATGTGTATATAAATAAGTTAAAAAACACAGGTATTACTGTATGTACAAAACCTGATCAAGTGTGGTTCAAAAATGTGTACCTATGTCTGCCAATGTTTAACCTTTGTTTTATTATTCGTGTAAGTTGTCAGAAAAATGGTTGTCTGTTTGATACTAATAAGTTGTCTTTGTCGAATTCCGACTCATCAATCCCGTTCTTGCCCAACCAACGCATATGAGGTAGAGGAAGTAGAGTCCATCTATTTCAATGACATTTTATAAAGGGGGAGGCAGTGTGGTCAGAACTTTTCCCAGCTGCCTTTTGTTCTTTAACATAAGTCGGGTACCCAACAGAGCTGGATTGACTCAGGGACTCAATAGTTTACAAGCAATAAAATATGTATTTGAAATTTTAAAGTTTTAAAACGTATTTTAAAATTTCTTTATAAATTAATAAATAAAAACAAATAGGCCTACATAGTTTTAAAAGTATAACTGTATTTATTCCGTTTGGTTCCTGAGCGTTATATTTGTAGTTATAAAGTATAACGTAAAATAAACATAAAATACATCCGGACATTTACAAAGTTCTCAGAGAGCAAACGCGCCTTAAATCTAAATGCTACAGATGCTCTATCTTCACAACACATCGTTTTTTAAATACTACAGATGCTGTATCTCCAAAGTCTGTCTTCCCGACGGTTGTTATGGTGACTGAAAGCGCCCTTGACCACGCTGCCCTCCGCCACGTTCAAGGTCAGCTTGCCATCCCAGGTGTTGACGTCACCGGTGACGTAGCAGTTGCGCGGCGTTTTGCCGGAGATGTTGCAGCACTGGAATCTGAACCGGCGGTCTTCGTGACGGTTGTTATGGTAACTGGCCACGCCTGTCATGACTTTGTCACCTGGACATGTGTAGGCCAGTGCTTGGTCAAAGTCGTTCACGTAACCTGGAATGTTCAAATTGTTATATTAAAGTATGTTTCTATCAACAACACTCGCATAAGTCCAATTCGTGTAAAAAAAAAAAAAAAAAAAAAAACATTCCTTCTTACGTATTTTGTGTAGTTAACAAAAAATTATTTCTAAAAAAATCAACACATTTTTTAAAACTAAGTCATATCACATTCGAAATTATAATATTGATTTCCCATGACCGTCATTAATTTTGCACTGGAAACCCAACTTTACTTTTGGTAAATATCTGTTTATATTGAAAGTCAGCGTTACCTTGTTAAGGAAAGTTTGTTTGAAACCCAAAGCTTCTGATGTTTACAATTATTTGTCTAATCACATAAAATGTGAATAATAAAAAAAATACATCTAATTTTTTACAAAACTGATACAAAATTAACATTATCACCAAGTTTATGCTAACATCTTTTTTAATAACATTCAATAGGATTTTTTTTTAAACTATATAATCGCCTTTTAGATGTTGACACCGCGGGCAAAAAATTGTAAAACGGTACAAGCGTGTTTCAAAAGTCCTTCATACCAACTTACATTTTTATTTTAAAACAGTAACATTCATTGGTAGGCAAGGAGGCCTCTTTTAATACTGGCCATTTTTTTTTAATGCGTAAAGAGTTAAAAGTTTTTTTTTTAAACCTGAAACTTGTCAGGTCTTAACTTAGTTCAAATTTTGGAAGTCTTTTAAAAGTTCTTAGCGTACCTATTTTATTGACAAGATAAACTAAGCTTAGTTTTAATTAGCATTTTTTTTTTAGATAATTTAGAACTAATTATTTCTTACCGCTGTCTTCACAAGAGTGTAAACCTAAATTAACGTTTTAATTAGCAATTAGATAACTTAGAGCTAATTATTTCTTACCGCTGTCTTCACAAGAGTGTGTAGCTCCCACACTCCGACACAAAAACTCCCACCTCCTGTCCTCGTGACGGTTGCTATGGATACTAGAGATGTAGCTGATGGCCTGACCAGACGGACATCTGAAATCAAACGGCTGGTCCCAGTCGTTGACGTAGGCGAATGTCTCCACGGTTGCTATGGCAACGACCAGTAACGCACTCAGTGTAATGGACATTTTCATTAATTTATTATACAGGTAGCAGGTCCGATGTGAATCGACTGGATAAACTAGTGAAATCTTGTTTCTTATTTTGTTAACTGAGTGGTTCTAGTTTTATACGTTTCTAAACCGGAAAGGGATTGACCTGTTTCTATGATATCCTGTATCACGGTGGACGTAATGCGGACACAGTCAAGTTGCGAAGGGTAAAATTAAACGGATGTGTTATGTGACAATGTGTTAGCTGATGCTAAACAGAACAAAATGACTAATGGTCAGTGAGTGGTCAGCGGCGTCGCGAGGAAGGAGCGGGGGGTGCGGACCGCACCGGGTGACACCATTTTGCGGGTAAAATCATGGAGAAAGCTGATAAATATATAGAAGAAATGCACTTTTTGTCACTAATTAGAGTTAATCCACATGAGTTAATAACTGACTATAAACATCTTTACTATAAACTTTATATCTATCACCCGGGAGGGGGGGGGGGGGGAGACACCAATTGCAAAAGTTAATTTGTTGGATTAATATAATGTGCGTACAAATTGACGCTATTAGGCAAAATGGGAGTGAACAGGCACCAATTGGAACTATATATAGGCCTATGTAGACTGTATATATATTATAATATATATATATATATATATATATATATATATATATATATATATATATATATATATATATATATATATATATATATATATATATTTGTGTGTGTGTCTGTGTGTGTCTGTGTATGTGTGTGTAATTTTTTCCGGGGGGAGGGGGGGTGACACCATGAGGTGCCGCATCAAGTGACACCCGGCCTGGTGTTACAACGGGTTAGGTACAATTAATTTTAATGTTAGGAGGGTGTGTGTGTCTGATCAGGTGTTTTGATATGTGTATGTATGTGCGCGCGTACGCGAGTATTTAAATATGTATGCATCCACTGTTTGTATGTGTGTTTGCGTTAACTTTGTTTTTCATTAACTAGGTGATGTTCTTGGTTTAAGGGTTTTATTTACAACAATGTATTATCAGGTATTGTTTAATTCGCATTGGCTGTTTATTTCTTTGTTTTGTTTGTTTGTCTGTTTGTTAGGCCTCCACTAGCCGCCCGAGATCCATCATAGGCATTCATTTTAAATAAGTATTAAGAGCTGAACACTTTGTATTTTTAAAATCATAAGAAGAAAATCTATAAAATAAAAAAGTTCTATGTTTATAGTTGTGCGTTTAAAAAAAAATTTCTAATTATTGTTGTTGTTTTTTTGTTATTGTTTTTTTTTTTTTTTTTTTTTTTTTAAGTGAGGCGCTAAGATCCCTCAACCCACCCCTTGATTCTCTGTACTGTGACCTGTTTGCTTTACCTTTCCTGTAATAGACCTAATAGACCCTGCCGTGTTGCAAGTGTTTCTCCCAGGCATCTCTTACCGGGAGGCACTGTCCCCTCCCCCGAGGTTCATAGCCACATCTCCATCCCGGACGAAATAGAAGACAATTTTTTTATAGAAAATATACACTTTAACCGTGTGTCTTCGTCGTCCCCCACCCCTCACTTTCCCTGGAAAACAGTCCAATGAACAACAACAGACTAGCCAAGGATTGACCTACTTAGCTCCACTTACAGGTCAGACAGACAGGATGTGTGTACCGGATGTAGATGTCATCCAGTGCGTGACCGAGCAGTTGTGTCAACAAACTCTCCGTTAGGTCATGCGTACTGGGTCACATGTCACTATTGTCACCATACAGGACATTTACCGTTATTTACACTATCTATGGGTGTTGTTGTTTTTTTTTAAAAAAAAATAATGTCTTATAATATACTGTTTAGTTCTTTCGCAAGCTTATAGTCATTATAATTAGAATTGTTTTACAATAGCTAATGACACTGTAGACTACGTTGGTTGTATTTAGTGTACTATTATACTATTAACCTACACAGTAAACAGTTTCTTTCAGGCATCTCATCTTCGCTCCCTTCCTCTCGAAGCTAGTCCACCCCCACCACTTCTCCGGACGAAATAGATAAATATATAATTTCTAGAAAATAAATATATATAACTTTACTTTAACTTCCAACCCCCCGGATATGTAAGTTTGTTCCCCCCCCCCCCCCACCCCCGCCTCGGATGAAAATTCAGAAAGAAACCCTGAGAGTTAACCGTGTATCCTGAATCTAACTTTTCTACGGTATTTAGAACTGTCACTGGCAAAGTCTTAATGCGTTTCTTACAAACGTAAACAAACAAAAAATCTTTTGAGTGGAGTAGAACTTTAGATGTCATTCAAGAGTGGAGACTATTTGTGATGACCTTGATGAATGATGATGGGCGGGGCTTAGTGAGGAGGGGGGGGGGCCTAACATTATTTACGAAGAACCCTCAAAAGAACATTTACGCACCAAAACAGCTGTGGCTTATATTGAAAGTAAAAAAAAACTATGCTGTACTTTTTTTCTGAGAAAACTTAGTGTTTAAGAAAATATTCTTCGTCCAATCCTGCCACTAAAAACAGCAAACCGTTTTCAATGTTGTTTTTGAAAGGTGTTGGACGCGTGACACTGACACGAGGGACTCAGGTAAAATCCTGGTTGATTCTTAGAAAAGGGAGTTAATTGTTTCATTCGCCAGTCATCATAAATAAGGTTTAAGTTTTTAAACAGTTTCTCTATTTACACGTAAGTTTACTTAAATCTTGCTTAAGGAGTCAGGGACGTATAAAAGGTGTGTTTTATGTAAAAAAGCGATGTTTGGCCAAAATAAAATGGACATGGTTTATTTTTTTAGTTTTTAACTAGCCCAGTGGTAAATACCAATTCTAATTCCAAATTCAGTAGTGATATCAGTATCACCAACTCTTCCTTGAAAAACGTGTACATTGTTTCTTTCAGACATTTTTCTCCGGAGCGGGGGGGGGGGGGGGGTGCACTTGAAATTTTAGGGGAGGGGGGGTGGGCTAAAATATCCGCAGGGAGACTTTTTCGGGCCCCCCCCCCCCCCCCTCACAAAACAAACGAATTGCTCTTGGATCGCAAACAAATAGAAATAAAGCCAACACAGATAGGAAGGAGTTTCAATAGAGAACTGAACGGCACTGGAAAAAAACCAGATCAGTTTCTATTCACCTGGAGACGTTTGCGGCGTATGCATCAGTCGGAGGGACGGATCTAGGTCAGAACTGCAGGACATCCCTCATTTAAATATCTGTGGTTCATGTCTAAGTGGGACAACACGCTTTCTACTACTGACATCAACAGAAGACTGATGTATTTCGACGTTGAAGTTAAACAGCCTAAAACAATATCATCAAACTGGTTGGGAGCACACTTCACATCCCTCCCCCGGGCCACGAACAACGCCCTCAGTTCCCCCCCCCCCCCCCCGTCCCCCCGTCCCTACACACACACACGCAAACAAAACATAGGAGAAAATGTATAAATTATATAGAAAATATAGTTTTAACCAGCATCCGCCTCCTTCCCCCCCCCCCCCCCCGCGGAAATTTAAGCACATCCTCCCCCACACCCAAAGTTTCAATTGCGCCCCCACCAGAGACAAATGTCTGAAAGAAACACTTTTCCAATGGTGTCTAAAAATCCTGGAGTTCCGATTGACAAGATAACAACTTAAAATAACAAAGATGGTACAGAGAACACGTACTAACCGGCTAACAAATGGACAAAGTAAATCTGCTTGATAACCTTACACACGGAAAATGTGAATGGCTTTACACTATCAGTATCATTACCCTGGTTCACCCTGCATTTGTTTTGAAAGTATGAAAGGGAAATAACAATATAAACATATTTAAGTGTTGTCAACAAATATTATCGGTCCTGTTTCAAAACAAGTGGACAAAGTAAACCTGCTATACCAATAACCATACGGAAAATATGAATGGTTTTACACTATCAGTATCATTACCATGGTTCACCCTGCATTTGTTTCGAAGGGGAAATAACCATGAAAACAGATTCAGGTGTTGTCAAAAAATATTATCGGTCCTGTTCAGGGGCGGAACTACAGTGCCGCCAGACCCCGCAATGCGGGGGGGGGGGGGGGGGGGGCACGCCATTTAGAGGCCCAAAGCCGACCATAATATTCGTTTTGTGACGACGGGGAGTTCAAAAAGTGTGACGACTCTTTGCATTTTTGAGAGTAATGTAAAACAGTGAATCGGCATTTCGCGCTTTTAAAATACTACTTCTTTCTTTTAAATTGTTACAAAAATAGATCAAACCATTTATTGCTGACCATCAGGGTTGGACTGTTTTTGTTGGGCTTTACTAAAGCTTGAGTGTATTTGACACAGTTACGGCTAAAACAAGTTAATAACAAGATGCCAAACAAAATTAAAGCTTTTTATAGAGCCAGTTTAAAATTATTTACATTTTAAAACAGCTTAAATTGTTTTCATGAATGTGGATAATCCTCGGATCATCTAACATCATCCAGCACCGCATTTACGCGTGCGACATGTCATACATATCGAAAAACTCGTGAGTGAAAATGTTTTCATATAATATTACATAGCGAATTTTTTTCTAAACATGTATACTAGACTCTATAATACTCTATACATAGATCTATACTGCATGCAGTGGCGTAGCCAGGATCGTCTCATGGGGGGGTCAAATTTTTTCCAGCATTTTTATATATATATATATATATATATATATATATATATATATATATATATATATATATATATATATATATATATACTAGCTGTATAACATTGCTTCGCTATGAACTGTGTTGTAAAATAAATTGAAAGTAGCACTCTGAAGAAATAAGAAAAAACACACAATGTAGGCCGACAAAACAAAACAATTTATCACTCTAAGCAAAAAAAAAGGCAGTGGTCTCCCTTAAACTTTCTCGAATATTCTTATATAACACTACGGAGTATGGCAACTCGGGATATAGACATTATTGCTAATCCATTTTTAATTACTTAAACTTTTTTAAATAGAATATAATCGCGTAGAAAAAAGAATTGCGTACCATGAGAACGTCCAGCAAAATGTGATAATAGTGCGGAATATTATTGGTACTTTATAAATTCACATTCGTTTTTTCATAAATTGGAAATAGCGTAAATCACTACTTCCGGTCAACGGAATTTACTCAAAATTTGACAGAAGGCAGAGAATTAGATCTTTTACTTATAGGCCTACGTGAAATTTCATTTATCTATCTGAAATTTGAAAAATTGAAAGGTGAAAAAGTTTTACTTCCGGTTCACGGAAATCGCTGAAAAGTTGATACAGAGTTACAAATTTGATATAATACTTATATATGAAATTTCATCAGCCTAGCTGTAAATGTACTCAACACCCCCCCCCCCCCCTGCCTACGCATGTGTTAACGCGGTGCATCGATTTATTCCAAACTTGAACACATCCAGTTTTTGGGGCTAGATTTATTTCTAGAGATTAGTACGAACCCAGGTTTTCTTAATAATATCATGTTATTTACATAAGATGTGTGTAACTTGTCGCAGGGGTATTTAAAAAAGATGTGCACCGCAAGCGATATGTTCGTTATGTAGCCTACATTTTTTGTTGGTCCAAAACACTTTTTTTTTAAAAATCGAACTTCATTTATGTTGTCGTAAATATTTTGACTCGACTATTATAATGGTTGGATTACACGATCACTAAGTAAATGTTCTTATTACCTTAAGAATGATGAGAAAATATATTTTACTTTAATAATAATAATATCTACAGTTTGATTATACTAAACGTAAAGCTACGTTGATAGGCAATAACACAATGACATAGTGACTCATCTTTTACGACATTGAACTCTATATACAGTGCTGTCCAGGAAGAAATGAAAGAAAATGGATCTCCGGGGATAATAATATTTCTTTTCATCAAAACTTAAGTGCCTGTAACCATTTTTTAAAAATTAATCTTTATTTAAATTATACTTCGTAGAGGATGAAAATATCTGAGCATATTTTAAGATTGTTTAGAATACAAATAGATTTCTAGCTACACTAGATTTCTGATTCTAGATCTAGATCTAGATCTCGAATTCCTTGATTTACTTTTTATTTAGCAAGCTAGCCAAGCCAGTGCTAGCAGCCTAGTGCTAGACCTGCTATTCTTTCTGCATTCAAGTCTATTCCTATTCATTATTCAATCATGATAGTGAGTGTGGCAGAGATGAGTTAGGTTTTGTTAAATCTAGCATCTAGAGATTAGGGCCTAGATATTTTAAATAAATCTAAAATTTTGGCCTTAGGCCTAGCCTACTTGATTTATTTTTATTTCAATTTAAACATGACCACTGAAGAGACCTACTAGAGGAGCTTACACTTTTCGGACACACATAGCGAAAAAACGCAACGTAAAAATTCCATGCGGTCTCATTCAGTAACCGCTTAACATAGAAAACAAAAAAAAGTATCATATCTATCCGCAACCATTCTACTTTAATAATGTGTGTGTCATTTTGTATTCATACGCATAGAACTTAAGCTATTCTTGTTATAGTGACTGGGGGGTCTTAACGTGTGTTCGAACACATGTAATACAGTTTTACATGTGTTCGGACACCTTTACCCGTCATCGGACATAGCACTTTTTGTTCATTTAGAATAATTTAAAGTCAATTTAATGAATAAAAACATATATTATATGCATTTATATTGTGTTATTGATTGTTTGTGAGGTAATTTTAATAGTATAAAACCTTTTTCCCACACTCCCAAAGTTCATCCCATTCAGCCATTGCGGCTCGCGCAGTACGCTGCTAAGCCAGCCAGGTCACATGATTCCCCCTCCTCTTTTGCATTCCACTGCCTTCTTGACCTTATTTTGACCCTTTCCCTTCAATAACCAGCCCCTTTTATGCTCTAAATTCTTATTTAATAATATTTTTGTGTTGCTGTCCGATCCCATGTAAGGCCAAATAAGTTAGCGAACACCCCTTTTTTATTGTTCAAGCACGAAAAAACCCATTAACCTTGACATTTACGATGTTCCATACATATATAGAAGCTATTTATAGTGTAACCTTTTAGCTAAGCAGTGATTGGTTCAAGTTTTGCCCCTAAGTCCAACCCTAGGTCACTTCATCCGGCTGGTGTAAAAATAGAAATGTGCGTACCATGCAACGTTAAAAAATTTCTAAAAATAATTCTTGAGAAAGGAAACGGAAGTACTTGACACGGAAATGTTCATAAATGAACAGTTTACGTGCAGGCGCCGTGGTTTCGCGTGAGACATGCTAATTAAAGTTTCTATGAGCCAAAAACCGACGAAGTGTTCGGTCCTACGTAATTTTTGGTGTGTGTCCGAAAAGTGTAAACTCCTCTAGAAATCCATATCCAGCAAGCTAGCCAAGCCAGTGCTAGCAGCCTAGTGCTAGACCTGCTATTCTTTCTGCATTCAAGTCTATTCCTATTCATTATTCAATCATGATAGTGAGTGTGGCAGAGATGAGTTAGGTTTTGTTAAATCTAGCATCTAGAGATTAGGGCCTAGATATTTTAAATAAATCTAAAATTTTGGCCTTAGGCCTAGCCTACTTGATTTATTTTTATTTCAATTTAAACATGACCACTGAAGAGACCTACTAGAAATCCATATCCAGGCCTATAATCATGGCTTATATATTAGTATTACTCGCTAACCTGGAGGCGTGGCCGGTTGCTAACAACAATATTATGGCGTACAGACCGGATGCATGACTTCCGACGATTTTTCGTCTTAGTTCCAGTGGCCTTCTTAGAATTACTATTTAAAATGTTTACCACGAGCAAAATGGCAGGGTTTTCGCGTTATAAATACAAACCATAGGTGGCAGGGCTAGATCTGACAGAAAAGCATTTTGAAATTTGGTTTCGAGAATGGTGGCTGAATTCAAAAGTTGGTTTTCATTAAAATTAATAGAACTTTTAAAATATCAATGTTATAGGTGCAAAAATGAGCGAGAACGTAGATCGTTATTTGTTCTATCAGTCTATGAAAAAAGAAATCATATTATGAGCTGTACCGGCGTCCATATCACAACCAATTTATTTTTATTTTTTAAAAACCATGGGACCGCTATTTGGCTCATTGTTAGTAAATTTTAGTGAAGAACTCTGGTGCATAGCCAATTAAAAAGTCAAACCGATTCGTGGTTTGCCGTTGCTTCAGACGTAAGTTGAGTTGTCATGAAGAGGTGTGTCTTGTCATGGCAGTGAGTGACAATAAATATTAAATTAAAGTAATTTAGTTAAAAATGAACTAAAAACTTCAAAATTAGTGCCTAATGGGTTAAATATGGATGTCTTTTATTCAGTGGTCGTGTTTAAATTGAAAATTGTGTAAATTTTAGATTTAGTGAGAAAATCGACTATATATTAGTCCGTCTCGTTACCATAACCGGATGTCAGAAGTTTACCCTGAAACGTCATGCTCCGTTTTTTTGAAAAAACTGCTAATCTCGCAAAATCTCATCATTTTAATGCAAGATGCTAAGGAAATGAATACTATGCCTTAAAATGCCAGAAAAATTTCTGGTGGAGCACTCTCATGAAAAACTGAACTACAATGAAAATCAACAGACCACCAGGCAAAAGCACCAGACAGTTCCTAGATTAATGTATATTTGCAGAGAACATGTAAAATTGTGGACATTATTATTGTATTAAAGTATTAGAAATTTTATTAGTGTATTGATTTTTTTTCTTCACTGTACACAGGCCGACTGCACAGTAGTTTCATTGAATTATTTTAAATGACAGAAAAATTTTTATTAAAAATTTACTAAGAAAATCTACTGATTCTACTGATTAAATCTTTGCATTAATATTTCTATAGTGCTTAAGTGTTGGGCATACACAGAGTTTTATTTGGTGAAGTAACAAATTCTTCACCACGGATTCAAAGACCAAACGTGGCGACCAGAAGAAGATGACTATGTCCAGAGGAAGCATGCGGCCACCACCTGTTTGCGCTGACTGTACTGCTCCAGGTAGATTTTTTATTAAGTTCATTGAAAATTCACCCCTACGATTCTTTGTATTTCTATGATGAAAGAGTAAAATCTATTGTTATCATTTTTTAAATTCATATTCTTTCTCTGATTTGCATTTTTACCTCATAGAACATTCCTTTAAAAAATAGTGGAATTGTAGTTCCTTAAATTAACCTTTAAAAATAATTAACATACTTATATTAACTTACAAGATTTATTTTTAAAAAAGAGCATGAATATTTAGGAGAAGAGTTACATTATACAGCTAATTGAAAAATAAAGAAAGCTATTAAACTGTAGAATTTGTACATAAACTTATGGATGTGTCACTTAACTGGATTCCATTATTTTTTAAAATATGTTCATAACTTAAACTATGTTTCAGTCTGTTTTTTTTTTTTTTGAGTAAAGAAATGTTCATACAAAATTAATGGTTACATTTTTTCAGTTTAACTAGTCAATACTTTACAAAAATATAGCATTAGAAAAATCACTATTTTAAAAACAGTAATACTCATATTATCTAATAATTAAATGAGAATATAACAGTGCTAAGTCTTATAAGCCTTGTATTACATATTTGTATTTTTATGAAGGTGATTCTATTGTATTTTTTACCAGAGCCTACATGGGCATCAATCAACAGAGGTGTGCTGATCTGTGATGAATGTTGCAGTGTACACCGTAGTTTAGGTCGCCATATATCACAAGTCAAAAACCTGAAAAGGGGATCATGGTGTGCCAGTCAGCATACTGTAAGGGGCTATGTTTTAGTTACAGTTATCATTCAACTTAAGTATAACTTCTTTTTCTCTGTATTATATTATTTATAGAATATTATTTGTATTAGAGGAGTCACTCAAGTCCAACGTTGTGGACGAACTGGGTGGTGGTGTCCAGATCTGTGGACACTTCATACAGTTTTTTTTAATTTAGATTAACTAAACGTTTATCATTTAGCTTAGAATGTTTGCTGGAATAGGCTATGCTATTTGAAAAATATTTGCCTTTTTTGTCTTGTAAAAAGTTGTATTGAGAAGTAGATCTCTTGGCAATGAGGCATTTACTGATTATCTATACCCCTGAGCTCTGCAAGGTCTACCTGTATTTATCCCTAAAACATAAGGTTGAATTATGCAGTCTTGTGCTCTATTACTTGACCATGCAATACCACTACTAAAATTGTTCGTAAAACATTTATCGATTGGTAAAATACTAGCCACAACAAGAGCTAGTCATTATTTAATGTTGTGCTTACTAGAATTATTTGTGCTGTCTTTAAGTTCTACTATTACTGGTTTACTTTCTAGCTAGTAAAGTGTTGAACATGAATCCTGTGTACTCTTTTTTCAGATGGTTTACATTCTAGCTAGTAATGGTGCTAACAACATATGGGAACACACCATGCTGGACCCAGCACAGAACAAACACGGCAAAAGGAAACCTGCACCACGCGACCCACTTCAGTATGTGTTGTTAATATAATTATCTCTTGTGGAACCTCATTATATAGAATTTTTTTTTGTGTCAATCTTATTTTAAAATATTTTTTGTTCCTTTAAAGTTGGCAGGTCAAAACAATATCCTGTTTTTTTTTGTTTTTTTTTTATTGTTTTTTTTTTGCCAACATTGATGTTGGGGTTAGAATTAAAGCTGGGATTATGGCTATGAATCTAATCTAACAAAAAGAAATTGATTTATATTCTATGCCATGGTCTTTGAAGTAATAATGTTTCTAAAATAGTTAATACAGAAATGATGGCTAGTAATTAATTAAATAAGTTAATTGGTTACTATCATGTAATAAACTTAACTAATGTGCTGACTTTGGATGATTGTCTGAACAGAGTATTTTACTATAATGCTATCTATATTCTGACAGACGGACAGACTTCAATGTTATAGAATACAATATAATTTTTGTTTTATTTCAGCCCGAACAAATCAGATTTTATCAGAGCCAAATATCAGTTCCTCTCATTTGTAAACAAACATAAAGACAGTGATGCTAGTTCATTAGATGATGTTAGCAAGGTTTGTAGTAGCATTATTTTCACATTAAGTTTGGCGGGGGGGGGGGGGTGAGGAGGTAATTATTTTATATACAATAAAATTTAGTTTTTGGCTGTAAGTAAAAAGCTCATTACATGGTGTTAGCAAAGTTTGTGGTTATATTGTTTACATTTTGATAGGAAAAAAAAATTAGAATTTATTGTTTTGTGTTCATTATCTATTAAAATGATACTTCATTTAGAGTTAGGTGAGGTTGTTAGAGTTAGGTGGGGGGGGGGGGGGGGTTGGGGTCAGCAACCGACACCAGTGATTTATTGAGTCTAAGTTGATTGTTTTCTAACTTTCTTCCGCAGGAGCTCCACTCAAGTGTTCGAACAAACAATGTTGAAACATGTTTGCGGCTCTTGTCCAAGGGAGCAGATCCTAACTATTTTTATAAAGTAAGTCCAGTAACTCGTCTGTTTTATATAATAAAATTATTGACTTTTCTTTTGTGTTGAAGAAAAAGACGAGTTGTTTTTTTTGGTTAAGTTGCTTGGTTCATGTATCCATGAGAGTCATATTTGCCCTATAGGACCAAGCTTGTTAACCCAACTCATTGACTTTTGGGCTAGTAATAACTTGATCATTCCATCCTGTATGGAATGAAGGACCTTCCATTTTTATTTCCAACTGCTTCTATTGCCCCATTTGTTGGGAAACCACAAGATTCTTTATTGTACACAAGCCTCTGCAACCAAACTCGAGACCCATGGATTAGTAGTCATGTGCTCTACAACTAGTACCTCATGTTTTACTCAACAGGAAAAAGGCAACAGTCCTATTCATGTGGCAGCTCAAGCTAACCAGGCATCCCAGGTGGAACTGCTGTGTGTGTATGGCGCTGACCCTGGTGCTAAAGATGCAAATGGCCGCACTCCATACGATTATGCCAAGTAGGTTCACAAATTTTAACAAAAATTAGAATATAAATTCAGAATTAATAGATGAACAAATATTTTTAAAAATGTATTGCTGCATTTCAATCAAATTGAAAACGTTTTAGTCCTATCTAGTCTTAATATTGATCAAACTAATTGATGACCAGTATTTCTAATATTGAGTTCAGCTAGTTGGTCTTCATTATATCCCTTGATCAGTTGTAGAAAGGTGTTTTTGCATATTAGCTTTATCTAATCTCTAGTTATATGTTCACTGAATATTGTATCCTACATTTTTTAAAATTAAGCCTTCAAATATATTTATTATATACCCTAAGGTTTTTCGTCATTAAAGTTAAATTATCAGAGTTTCCTAATTTTCATGCGTCAGACATATTTATCATGAGCATGGTTTGAGTAAATTACATTGACATTTTTTGTACAGTTGCTATTTATACATTTATAACACACTGTTGCTATTTATACATTTATAATATACAGTGGCTATTAACCCCTTAACGCCGACAGTCGCGTTTTCGCGACATACCGATTTAGCGCATAGCATTTGCGCATATGTACATTTATCTTACTGCTGCCGGTCTTTGTGTATTGGGTACATCCAGACGGTTGTATCGGTATCAGGGGTCACTTTGTCAAGTCGAAATTTATGACGTCACACTCTCTTGACTCACGCGCATCGTAATTTTTTTGACTCCGTGAATTCAGCCTACTTACATTGATTATTATTACTAAATAGGTGATCCATTTTTGCTACAAAAAATACTAATAGCTTTATTATTCATTCTTTTATGTATATAAACAATATAAATCACATATGAGAATTATTTTGGAAGTTATCTGCTAATTACGGTTTGTCGCGTTTTCGCGACATCCGGCAATAAGACATCAAATGGAACTTGGGTGCCAAGCAGGTATAACGAAATACGATGCATCGCCAAGCTGTCATTCAGTCAAGTATGATTATAAATAAGTAAAGGCTTTACAATATAGTCTTCGCCTATATATAAAAGTGGACTTTAGAACATTACGGTCCATGTGGTAGGTGAAGTAGAGTTCACCTATTTCATTGACATTGGCATATGGAGAGAGAGCGATGCTTGAATAATGTGATCATGTTGCTGGGTACAATATAACAAATTTAGCTTTGAAATAGTATTGTAAAATATTAGGAGAACATAAAAAACATAATAGACAACAGGAAGTGAGGTGGTGGACCACTATCCTGGATACCACCAAATAAAGGTCTTGACAGTGACCTTGACAATAATAACACTGAGCATAGACCTACACCTCGTAATAAATGCAATAAGGTTGAGTGCTGACACACATACCCTTTGCAGTGCTATTGAATACCCACATTAGTGGCATTATACTGGTATTTAGTACCGACAGCAGTGTTATTGAGTACCCACGTCTTCAGCACTGAGTACCAACATCAGTGACACTGAGCAACCACAGTTTGAGCACTATGCACTCACAGCAGTGCTACTGAGTACCCACTGCTAAGGCTGAGTACCCACATCAACATTATCGATTACCACCAGCTCCAGTGCTGAGTACCCACAGCAGTTACACCAAGAACCGACTGCAGTAACACTGAGTACCCACAGCTTCAAGAGTGAGTACCCACAGCTTCAGAACTCAGTACACGTGGCTTCAACACTCAGTACCACTGTTTCAGCACTGAGTACCCATACCAGTGGCAATATGTAGCTACAGCACTGTCATTGGTAATCAATATCAGAATCAGTCGAGAACAATAGCCGTAGCACGAATCGGAAACATATGGTACCATCAACAATAGCAGTGAGTACCCACACCGGTGGCACTGAGTACCCACATTAGTGACACTAGGTACCCACAGCAGCTACATTGAGCATGGAAGAATATACAATGGCTGAACACTGTCATTTAGGACAGTATTTGTTCACGTGCTTTTGTGTGTATAGCAAATATAGGTCAAAGGAGAAATATGCGTCTTTATTAGTTGACCTTGAATAAGAGTTCACGAAAATTACGTAATCGGGGACAACTAAGGCTCTACACATTGAAGGAAGTCCTTTCAAATGTAGTGTGTTACTTTAGTGTAGTAGAATTACGACAGCAAGACATCAAAATACCTATTCATAAGAGTTAGTCAGTGTGCAGGTGCAGCAGAGTTATGTAACTCTATGCCTGAGCTAATAAAGTATAGTTTTCATGAGTTTTGCAAGTGATTCTACATCTCCTTGCATGTCCGTATGTTCAGTTTGTGATATTTTATTGTTTGTGCATGGATATTTAGAGAAACATGTGACAGTAAAAATAGTAAAATGACCCGGACTAAAAAAATATTAAATTACTGTTTGGTCCGTAAGTGCCTGATGTCGCGTTTTCGCGACATACCGTAATTATCATCAAAAATAAGTCCTAATTCAAAAACAACTATATACCTAAAATTCAGTGTCAGTATGATGAGAGAAAATCAACACAAATAATTTTTTACGCGCTTGGAACATAATTCAGGCATTAAGGGGTTAAGACACAATGTTTACTTAACAGAAGTGAAGGTTACACAGATTTAGCTGACAGATTGGTTGAGCTGCAATATGAACTAACAGACAGACTTACATATTACATATGTGGAAGAAAACCAGGTCTGAAATTTGTATTATTCTTTCTAAATTGCCTTTTGAACTTTTAAATTAGTGCCTATAAAATGCATCTAGATTAGACTAGCTTATTAGTGCTATAATATTTCGTTATCAGAAAACAATAAGATTTTTCTAGTCCAGAAACTTAATGTTGATTGCCCTTTGAACTTTTAAATTAGTGCCTATAAAATACATCTAGATTAGAATAGCTCTTTAGTTGTATAATATTTTGCTATCAGAAAACAATAAGATTTTTCTAGTTCTGAAACTTAATGCAGTCTCTTTTAATTAAGAATGTTATCCTCTGTGTTCAATGGATGAAGTTTAAAATTTTAAGTTTTTTTTTTTTGCTCATTCCAGCAAGGCTAGATAATTAATTTATATAAAGTTAATTGCATTTATTGAAGCTAAGAAAACTTTTTAATTGGTTTTTTTTTTTTTTAGCTTAAAGCTTATAAATTAAAACATCTATGGTTTCTCTCATTTTTAAACTATGATAATTTTCTTCCACCCCTTCTGATTTATCTGTAATTTGAATGTATTATTTGTACAGATCATCGACTTGGTGTTCATTTCAAGATCCCAGAATTGGGAGACAAGTAAGTTCCCATGAAAATAATATAATTTTGATGAAATCAATAGCCAGTCATACTGTATAGTTCATAGCAATAACCAAAGTTATCTCAGACATCCAGAAAAATATTAGTTTTATGAGCAGCATGAAGTAGAAAATATATTAATTTTAATTTTACAATTACCTTAATTCTTAGATATTTAATGGATTACCTATAATATTTAATAATTAATCTTTAATTTTTTTTAAAAACCAGTAATGCAGATCTGTCTGAACTAGCTAAACAAGCCAAGAAAAAACTACAAGCTGTAAGTTCTTTTTGTGTTCTAAATGATTATGGTGCTAGTTGATTTTTTAATTTTTGAAAATTAATTTAGTATAAATAAATCTATAGTTAGCATGCCAAAAGTAACTTACTAAGTTATGACTTTTTTTTAAATTACTAATTTACAGCACACAATTTTTATTTTCATAATTTTCTTTTGATATTTAGATATTTTTAATTGTCAATTATTTTTCAAGCTGAGAATAGAAATAAAATAAAAATAAATAGAAATAAAATCAGTAAAAGGAAAGCCTCAAACTTAAAATCATCTCATCATCTTTTCCTTTTGTGCTCAAGACACAAAAAGCTCCCTCCACTTTAGTCAGTCACCTGCAATTTTCCTAGCAGTCCCACATGACAAACACAATATTTATATAAGGAACAATTTTTTTGAGTACCTAATTTTTTCAATCAGCTTCCCAACCATTTGTTTGAAGAGTTAGCCATGGATGTCTATGATGAAGTAGACAGAAGGGAAAATGATTCAAGTAAGACCAGTCCTAATATGTTTATTTATAGTTTGATTTTAAACATTTGTTTTTTATTATTGTGAATGTACAATTTTTATTGTAAAAGTGAACTCTGAGCCTTTTGTTTATTAAAAAGTTTTCTTTACATTGTGATGTAAGGTTTTAAATTTTTGAACATGAGCTCTTAAAACTTTGTTTCCTACAGTTTGGCTATCAACACATGACCACACATCAGTATTGAGTGAAAGACTCACAGTCCCACATCTCCCAGTTAATCCAGAACTCTCCACCACCCGCAATCAGGTAATCTCCTTGTTTATCTAGATCCCCATATGCAGTCAGGTAATCTCCCAGTTAATCTAGAGCTCTTCACCATATGGAGTCAGGTAATCTCCTTGTTAATCTAGAGCCATATGTAGTCAGGTAATCTCCCAGTTAATCTAGAGCCCTATATGAGGTCAGTTAATCTCCTAGTTAATCCAGAACTCTTCACCATATGGAGTCAGGTAATCTCCTTGTTAATCTAGAGCCATATGTAGTCAGGTAATCTCCCAGTTAATCTAGAACCCCATATGAGGTCAGTTAATCTCCTAGTTAATCCAGAACTCTTCACCATATGGGGTCAGGTAATCTCCTTGTTAATCTAGAGCCCCATATGTAGTCAGGTAATCTCCTAGTTGTCTAGAGCCCCGTATGCAGTCAGGTAATCTCCCAGTTAATCCAGAGCTCTCTACCATATGCAGTCAGATAATCTCCCAGTCAATCCTGAACTCTCCACCACACTGAGTCATGTAACTTTTTCTTTTGCACACAGTAAACCCATTTATCTTTGTGAACATGTTGTTTAATTCTATATAAATATTGGGCTTATCAATAGTTTCTACCTGCAAGAGAAAATTTCACCTAGAAAAGTATTAGTAAAACTAGCAGCAAGACACTTAGACCTAAATTTTCTCACTTAGGCCACAATAGCTATACATGATGTATTGGGATAATATCTTAATCGCTTCTTGTGTAGTAAAAAAATAGTTTTATTTTTTTAAAAGCTCTTATTGAATAGGCCTTATTATTAATTTTCACAAATCCATTTATTAATTGTTTTTTGTTGAAAGCTACATTTTTTGTTGAAAGCTACCATGTCGATTTACACTTAATCTTTACTGCAGGGTCGGCAGAAGTTGGCTCGGTTTAATGCCAGGGAATTTGCAACTCTGGTTGTTGATATTTTATACGATGCCAGGCGGAGACAGACTGGGATGACATCACCAATTCCAACCTTGCGAGATCCAGGTATTCTCTTCTTGACTGCCATAAAAAAAAGATTAATATTAACATGATTAAAAATGTAATGGTTTGAGGTGTACTAAACACCTGACTTTACAGTTCGCTTATACGACTGTAGCTGAGTATAGGATTTGTGTGGTAGACTTCAGCTATGGCAATAAGACATGAAACATGGACAATGGGTGTTTTCAACTGAAGCCATCTGTGTTAAAACATCCATCAGTAGCTAGAGCTTAAGAAAACAGATCTAATATGTTAATTTTGGCTAGCAAAGAATGAAAAGTTTAATAACTAGGATACCAGCTTTAAAAAAATCTGGGTGATATATAACTCCTTATTATACTCAGTTAAGTATGTGTTTTACATAAACTTTGTCTTAAGTTTGACTAACATGCCTGATTTGTGTAAACTGATCTTTCTGATTTGTGTAAACTGATCTTTCTGATTTGTATCAAACAGATAAAATGTGCCGCAACTCTCAGCGAATGAGTGCAATTAGTGACGATGAGCCCCTGTATGATAGTGTGGCCTCTGACGAGGACTACAGCAGCATTGACACCCAAAGTATTCAGAGTGTGAGGCAGGAGATGAGGCCAGACATCACAGCTGAGGTAACGTACAAGTTGTTTTTTTCACTGTGATATGTGTACAAAACATACAAGTCATATATTTTACTTCTTCTCGTCTTTAATATAATTCACGTTTTCTGACTTCTAAAATATATTCACTCAAATTATTTGTATTATTTATCATTGTCTTTATTGCATTATTTATGTACTTCTTTTTAATAGACAGAATAGAAAGATGTCAGGTTTTTTAAATTGGTTTTTATTTTATTAAAATAAGGATGAAGTATAACAACACAAAAACATGTTAAAAAAATGAATATTTTAGCTAAACCAGCCTTAGATCAGAGCAAGGATTTTATTCAATCATGTTCTATTAATTCCGTCAAATTTTGTATTTAATTTTTTACACCTTTGCTTTACTTGTCTCAGATTTTCAATCAAATAATAACTATCAAACAAACATCCTTTACATATAATTATGCACAACTGAAATGACTCTAAAAGTAAATCTTTTATTTTTATTTTCGCCAGCTTTGTTTTTCAATTCACAACCAGGGTTCTTTAAGTTAATATATAGCGAAAACCATTTCTCCTAACATCTGACAATTAAAACAAACATCCCAGTTAATTAGAAAAAATTCTTCCCAAAGGATCCCAGTTAATTTAAAGAAAACTTCTTCCTATAACTTTCCAGTTAATTGTTAATTTTTTTTTAATTTCTTCGAAAACATTCCAGTTAATTTTTTTTTTAAATTCTTGCCAGTTAAAAGAAAATTTCTTCCTATAACTTCCCAGTTCATTGTTAATTTAAAAAAAAAAAATTTTCCAAAACATTCCAGTTAAACAAAACAAAAATCATCCTAAAACATCCTATTTAATTTAAACAAAATATCTTCCCAAAGCAATCCTTTCAGTTAGATATTTATTTTACTACCAGTTGCTTTAAATGTTTCTCTTCCTTTTCAAATTTGTTGGGCCCCACTTAAATAGTGCTCACCCATTTATCCAAAGCAGGGCCTTCTGAAAGGGAAGCGCTCTAACTCACCCACCTCAATGATATCCTTCACAGAGGTGAGCTGTTGCCTGAGAGTGAAGGATTCTCCCAGTGGTTTTTTTTTGTTTTTGTTTTTTTGTGCCAAGTATTGGTGGCTACTAACTTACAAACATGGGTTTTTTTCAATTAAAATCTTGATTATTATTTACAAAGAAGTGGACAAAATAACATAGTTTTCAGGTTGTTACCTTTTTACATAAAATTAAAGTTACTATTTAGAAGTATTTTTAGAAAATTAAAAGCAAAATGTAAAAAGGGATAAAAATAGGTTGTACCTAAATAAGTGTTCTAGTTCTTAATCTTAACTGCCTTAAATACTTATATTTAGTTTAATAAGTACCAAAAAACTGTTGATTATCTAACAAAAATGAGTACACTAATTGTGTTGAATTAATCGCCATTAATTTATTCATAGATTTAGCTTTAAGCTTAAAAGCATCAAAAATAAAAAATTTTTAGTTGTACTACTAAAATGTGGCCAGAAAAATGTGTTTCTGTCAAGGTTAAAAAAGTATTCGTGTAGGATAAAAAAAAAACTTGGCTGGTAACCAGGTTCCCAATTAATGCTCTATTGAATGTGATATAGACATAACATTTTTTCAGTGAGTGCTTCAGTTTGATGTCATTGGTTTGAGTGTACATTTTGTGATCTGCCATTTTCTTTTAAATATCTGTGTATGCTACAATATTTTGGAACTGTACTAAAATTTCAGTTTTTAATAGGAGTTTTTTGTTTACACCTGATGTCTAAGTAATTTAGCAACTTTATCAATAATAGCATGGTTCAGTAATGTAGATTCAATGAAAGAAAATGTAATTGAATATTCTTATGATGAGATATTACAATTTATTTTTAAACATTATGAAAGTGATAAGTGAATTTCTAGTGTTAATAAAGCTCCTCTAATAGGAGTTTCTTTAGTATCCTTAATGATTTTATGAGCATGAATTAACTTTTTATTCTGTTTTGTTTTGTTGTTTTCATGAAAATTAATTTACGTAATTTGCTAAGTATTTAGCCTGACTTATACAGTGTTACTGTTAGTATGGTATAGCACTTTGCATGGTCAATATCTGCAAGCAAAAATGGCTAGAAAATCCAAGTCATTTAGGTACTGATACTAATAAGACAGAGACACAACTCTGATTTCTCCCCTGTAAACTTTTTTTTTCCCTTTTTAAGTTACCTTGAGTGTAATCCATGTTAATTAACTTGCCCATAGCTTTTGGTCTTAGTTCAAAAGCCAAATTAAAACTTGCAGTGTGATAAACTTTTAATTCTGTCTCTGAAACAGAGCATGTCTGAGCAACAAACAGAAGCGCCCGTGTCCTCAGAAGAATTCCTGGAGGTCAGGAAGGCGCTGGCTGCCTCGGAGGCCACAATAAAACATCTGGAGCAGGTCAAGAAAGATTTAGAGAAAAAGGCAAGTCTATTTTTTTTTTTTGCCAAATATTATTTTACATTTTCAGTTTTCCTTTCTTGCAGTAGAGTGCAGGTGGAGTAGAGTTCACTTAATGCGCTATGACAAATGCAGAGTTTAACCCCAGATGGAGAAAAAATTATAACTTTCTTTTCTTTTCTAGCAGTATCAAAATTAGGACAGTGACTTACTTCACATCTTCCTTTGTATATTCTTACTCTCTGAAGAGTATATTTACAAGAACAATGCATAAACCTGCTTCACCATCTTTTTCCATTCTGACTTGTCAGCTGTAGGTCTGTCTCCACAGCATCTATCCAACTGAGCCTATGTATGCCTTTAATTATAAATAAGTCAAGTACCTTTTCCAACCTTACAGTCCATTTGGCAGGTGAAGTAGAGTTCACCTGTTTCAGTGACCTCATCACATCAATGAATTGGTAGTGTAGTTAACACTGTGCCCAGCCGCCTGTACTTTCCGTAACGAGCGTGTGATCTGAACTTCAGACTTGCATGTTAGCAGTCAAACTCTCTACCATTCATCCGCACCTTCCCTTAATCATATTAATGTTATTTTGTACTTTACAAATGTTATTAAATATTTAATAAACAATGTTTACAACTCTCCCAGGTGGACACACTGATGAGAGAGAATGCAAATCTGCGTGTCAGGAGCCAGGATTTCTCTCACGTGGTCAATGGCATAGACACAGGTGACCAGCCGGACATGAACCACTGTAACAACAACAATGGGGACACGTTTGATGTGGACGAGGCCAGGAGGTCTACGCGGTCAAGTGGCGGTGTTGTCAGGCCCACGTCCATGATAGAGATGAGGGACCAGAGTAGGCATGGGGTAAGTGGTGTGTCTGGTGGACAGTACCATCTAGTCAACGGGATTCAAATTAAAATATATATTTACTTTATTAAAAATTTTAATTTAGCATCCTTTTTTAGGTCAACAGCAATGTAGTAATATTTATAAGCATTTGAATTAAAGTAAGTAAGTAAAGTTCCCTTTTCAAACCTGATGGTCTATAGGGCAAATGAAGTAGAGTTCACTTGTTTCTGTGACCTTGGCATATGAAGAGGTAGCGTGGTAAGCGCTATGCCTAGCCGCCTTTACTTTCCCTAACGTGAGTTATGTACCCATCAGAGTTGGGTGGACTCAGGGACGGTCTACTGACTTGAACCTGGATTCAAACTCGAGACTCACGGGTCAGCAGTCCAGCTCTCTACCGCTTGACCACTCCGTCCCCGAATTTATAAGAAGTGTAGTAATAATTGTAAGCATTTAAATTTATAAGTAGTTTTGTAATAATTATAAGCATTTGAATTTATAGTCAAATTAACTAATTTGTGTTTTTTTTTCTAGAACATGGGAAGTAATTCTCACTTAATGTCATCCACTTCAGTAACAAATATAGCCATGGCTGGGTCTGGACAGGTGAGGGTTTATCTTTTATTATTTACACAATGCTTAATCCAAAGTTATGGCATTACCATGTCATATAATAAAAATTTTTTAAATATAAATAATTGATGAGAGCACTTTAAAAATCAACAATTTTGATCAAGTAATTATATCTGAATTTGAATTTTTTTAATAAATATTTTATCTATTTGCATGTTTGTTTATAGTTGTTTCTCTAATTAACTCAACCAGTGACAATAAGCCTGTTTTCAAGATTGTTTTTAAATTGATTTCACAGAGTAAAGGTTTGACTGTTGCTGGAAGTTTCACAGTGGACGATCATGCAGAGACGAGTGAAGGTCACTACGATGTACCTAGGTCCCATCTATCCACTGACAGGTTCGGCTTGGTGTTCTAAAGATTGTTTTAATTGTTGCTGTGGAGTTTAACTAGCAGCACATTGTGACAAAGTTCTTAAGATTGTTTTAATTGTTGCTGTGGAGTTTAACTAGCAGCACATTGTGACAAAGTTCTTAAGATTGTTTTAATTGTTGCTGTGGAGTTTAACTAGCAGCACATTGTGACAAAGTTCTTAAGATTGTTTTAATTGTTGCTGTGGAGTTTAACTAGCAGCACATTGTGACAAAGTTCTTAAGATTGTTTTAATTGTTGCTGTGGAGTTTAACTAGCATTACACTGTGACAAAATTTGGTAGTGCTTCTGTGGCCTACTGTCAGTGTTTATAATAGGACAATGTTGTTTAAACAGTCGAGCGTTTATCTTGAGTTCAGGTCCCTGGCTAAAGTTGCAGCACATCCCATTTAACTAGTACTGACAACACTATCGTTTTATATGCATAGGTCACAAACAGGTGAACTCTACTTCACTTTGCTCTATTGGCTGCCAGGTCTGAACGGGAACTTTATATTATTTATGGTTACACTTATGATACTGTGCAATATTTGTTGTTTAAATAGAGGTTCAGGTTTATTGGCAGCTGATTATTTTAAAGTATTAGGATGAATCCATACATTTTTTAAGATCATATATTAGTCTTTAGATGTGTATTAAAAAAATGAATGGCTGCTTTGAAGCTTTTAAATAATAACTTATAAAATTATTTTTTTGATTTTAGCATTTTAAACACATTTAAATCTTGTTAATTTTTCAGAAAAAGCTCTTACATAACCTGTCATGTGTAATGTTTGCCTATTCCAGTGATGCTTTTACAGTTTTGTTAATATTATCGGTCATTTATAATGTTTGAAGTATTCCATTCTTTAGTTAACATAAACTGTTATATGCTTCTTCTTCTTCGTTAAGATTTATCTGCCAGTGGGTTTGAACTCGAGACTTAGTTCGAATTTATCAACCATGAACTTTTTGCCGACTCGACTGTTATATGCAATGTTTACCTATTCCAGTGGTGCTAGTGATGGGCAGGTACAGGATGTGTTATCCTCAATCCGAGAATCTTCAGAGAGTGAAGGTCAAGGTTCTAACTCATCCCTGGCTGCTGTGGGGGATGACCCAAACATGCCCACACAAGAAGAGGTACCTGCTGCAATTTTGTTGTGTTTACTTCCTTCATTTGCTGGGGTTATTTGTTATATATATATATATATATATATATATATATATATATATATATATATATATATATATATATATATATATATATATATATATATATAAAAACAAATCCCATTATAAATCACATTTCTGATATGTTATTCACAAAATTTTAGTTCATGGATCCTAAAATATAAACAATTTTACCATGAAAATTATTTTTTAAGTTATCAGGATTAAGGTAATTGTGACTTCATGTAATGTTTTACTTAATGCTTTTATCAGTAGCATTTTTGTTATCTTAAGGAGAAATAGCTTTAAATTTTTTGTTCTTCAATCTTGTTCCGGCTTATTCTAGTTCATACATCCCATGAATCATTTACTTTTTTCCTGGTTAAAACATTGCTGTAAAAAAAAGTGTCACACACTGAGACCCTTCTGTCTGACAGGTGGTGAGGAAAACAGATAAAGTGACGAAGAAGATCCAAGAGCTGCTGGTCTCTGCTCAAGAGGGCCAACACAGAAGGTACACACAATTTATCTGGCCTGTTTTATTGTTAGCTTTAGTCTAGCTGTTCTTGTACAGTCTGCTGTTTATTATTTTACGTTTTTTTATAGGGGGAAAAAACATAAAAAATAGTAACTGCTTGAAATGTCTACCTTGTAACTATCAAACTAGTTACCAGGCAAAGTTGTTATTAAATATTTATTAAATACTATTCAACTTTAATATTATAAGTATTACTACAAATCGTAAGAAATATTTAGTAGGGTGCGGGGTTGTGTCTTAAAATTAAAACAGTTTAATGTTTGCATGAAGATGTGCAGTGTCAGCTTGATAGGCTTACATTGGCACTTGTGTTTATCTATTGTCTGTGTGTTGCCATTGATGTTTAGTTATCGACAATTTTTTGTGATCACTTAAATTTTTTAAGAAAAAGAAATAATAAATGTTGCCCAATTGTTCTTTGTTAAGTTTTAATTATTAAAATTTACATTTAGTGCTGAAATCTTTAGTATATACAGATAGACAGTGTTGTCTTGTAGATGATCAGTTACAGCTGAATGATGGTTTCTATGACTTGGTATAATCTTTACCCAGATGTTTTTCTCTAGTATATTATATTAGTTATCATAGAGATAAAACAACAGCCACAGTTATTTAAATTATATTTTTTTGTCTCTTGCCTATTCAAATTTTTTCTTTTCTCTACATTAATTTAATGATAATTTATATTGTTTAAGAATTCTCTTTTTTTTATGTGAGATATCAACACTAATAAAACCCTGCTTTGAAAGTTGCAGTATTTGATGATATAATCTGTAAAATTGTAAAAACAAATGGTTAAAGAAAGATAATTCATTTAAGTTGAAAACCTACCTGTGAAACATAACCTAAAAAACGAAGTGATGTTTAGTTCTGTTACTTTGTGAAGGCTAGCTACTGCTATAGATGTTTACATCATTGCAAGAACGCTGGTCAGCCATTTGTATGCCCACTCTGAAATCCCTTGTGATTTTGTGGCTTGTAAAAATAATTGATTCAGTTGTTGTTTTTTTTTCATTATTATGTACAAGAAATCTCCCAAACAATCTATCGGAATAATTGACAAATACATTAATTATTTCTTTTCCACAGTTTATTGTATTCGAACTAAAATATAGCTAATATTAGTTAAGCAGAAGTAATTATTAAAATGGCCTTTTTTTTTTAAAATTAAAAATGTTGCGACCTTCTAAAAAAAAAATTGTGTTACCTACTCTTAAACTGTTAATACATAATTCAATCTAAGTTAAGTTTGTGCCTTTAATTTAATCATGTGTGATCAGTGTTTGATTCCTTGTCTGATAGTGTGATGTGCTTCTGGTTTTAGTTGTTGTCAAATTTTCAGTACAGTATTAGAATATAATTATTCGTTGTTTTATTATTTTTATTTTTTTTGTGCAGCCATGTCATCTCACTGTTTTGCTTATGTTTTCTTTCCGTGGCTTTTTCCAACTCTTTTCAGTTTTGAGTCGTGCTCGGAGAGGATTTACTCTGCCGTCTCGGAAATGGCCTCCCTGTTCCCAGCCGTAAGCATGTGCCTCCGTGGCTTGTATAACAGCTTCTTGTCTCATTATCATCTCATTGTTGTCTCTAATTCACCATTGTCTTCATAATAATCTTATCCTAGCCCAGATTTTAAATTGATACATTTTTAAAAGATTTTCCACATAATGATATTTGACTATTTTTTAAATTGTTTTATAAAGAATTAAATATTATCTAGAGATAAAACCAAAAGATTTTTAATTTGTAGATTTGTTTGTAGAATTTGTGGCATTATCATCCATCATACACACGCCGCATCTGATGTTGCAACTGATTTTTTTATATTTTAAAACCTTTATTAATAGTTGAATATTTATAGAGAAATTTTTCTTTCAGTGTATTTGTTTTCAATTAGTGTTTTTATTACCAGTAGATTAGAGTTCAAGTAGTTTTATTATAGTAACATGGCTTTTTTTACATTTTCTGCCTGTTATTTTTTTTATGTATATTTTTTCAAAAGGCAACAATATGTAGATAAAATTTGTATTTATATAAAAACTGGTGTGTTGCTCCACAGGAGACAGGATCCCAAAGACTTCAGGAAGCCAGACAAGTGCTAGTCCAGAGTGCCAGGCGACTCTGGGATGAGTGCATGAACTGGCCACCATCACCAGAGCAGGACCCGAACCCGGACTTCCGTCTCAAGACCCAGCAAGTCATACAATACGCTTACGACATCGCCAAGGCAGCCAAGAGACTTGTGACTTTGTTTCAGTGAGGGAGGTGTACATAGACGGACCTAAAGCTTGTAGTGTTTCAGTGATCAGGAGAGAAAAAGATGGATTACGTTTTACGTTGAATGTTAATAAGGATTGAACTTGGGGAAAATATTGTACATGAAAGAGACTGAGAATGCTATTTAATCTAATAATACTTTGCTGCTCACATCAGCATCTCATCTAAACCTTTGGATTTAGTAAAAGATGAAAAAGGAAGCAGTTACAGTGTTGGAAATTTGTATTGGATATCTGCCTGAAAATACGAAGAAATTTAGTCTAGTTTTTCTTTTTGGTACCACCTTTGTAAGGATTGAACTTGTGGTTTTAGTTCAATATCTCCATACATTCTTCTGTGCTTATATTAAGTTGGTCTGCTAATATAGGCGCTGGGCATTGAGTCTCCATTTGGTTCACAGTCATCAGTTAATTATTTATATTTGAACATCTTAGAAGTTTTCTAAAACTAACCCTAGCCCCACCCCGTCCACTCTCACCCTAATTACCCTGTCATACAATCAAAGTGAGAAAAATATTTCCTTGTAACTATGCTTCAAGTTCGTCTTGATTATTCACAAAGCCCTGTGAAAATTTCGATTAAAAAAAAGTCATCTAAGCCACAAAGAAATTCTTGTGTGAGCTAGGCTTACATAGTTTTCTTACAAGATTAAAATACCTATATCATTCAGTAGGTCCCTCTTATACTTCTTTAAGTGTTGTTCCAAATTTGCTCCTTTTAATATCAAATCATGTATTACTTAGGAAAAATATATTTAAAACTTACAAGAATGGCGATAAGACACAATGATTGGGGTGGATAATTTATCACAAGCATATTACAATCTCCCTAGCCTTGTCATATTTTAGCACTATTTTACTTGACACTATTTCACATAGGGTAGCTTTAGTTCCTGTTAAGTTGTAGATTAAAATTGCATCAAAGTTCAGTCATTTTTTTTTCAAGCATAAATATAGAGATACTCCTTTAGCTGCTTATCTGAGTATGCTCTGGAATAATAGGCCTACTATTCCACAAAATGTGTTAAGAAATTAATTTTAGATACTAGAAGAAAAAATGGGACTTAAGTGCTTCTTATCAGGTAGTAAACAAAAGATGGGACTAAAAAGGCCCTGTGTTAAAGAAATCCATCTTCTGTGCCATGAAGATATTTCTGAAAGATTTTGTAGAATGTTTGGAGTGGATTGTCAGTGAGCAGAACTCAGCACTAACACTGTTTGATTTCTAAAAGCTTTATTTCATAGTTTTATTGTATTGGGAGTTCAGTGCAACATACGTCTTGGTGATTGTTAAAATATAAATGTGTACTATATGTGTTTATGTGAAAAAAAATGTTTTCATAATGCACTATACAAATTTAAATTAACGAATTCATGATTTAATATGAATTTTTTTCTATGAAGTTTATTAAATATTTTTGGCTTGTTACCAAGTTAATGAGCAGCTCTTTAGATTAAGCTTAAGCTTGTTACAAAGTTAATGAGCAGTTCTTTAGATTAAGCTTAAGCTTTTGTATATTTTTGTCAAGATAGGCAACATGAGCACAAGACATGCTGGATTTGCTTTGTGCCTTTTTAGCACCACATAACACTGTTTAGCACCACATTTTTCTCATCCATCAGTGTTATTCACAGCCATTGTTTCAGATATGTAAAGAATGCTTAAAAGTTGTCCATATTTTTAAAAAGAAAGTAGATGAAATATTTTCTTTCATTAAATCTTTGTTTATTTAATAAACAAAATTTAACTTAATTTCTAGATGGACGCGTTATATTGAAAAATTTACTGTACCTTCTTTTGAAAGGTACTAGATAAGTTGAACATAAAATAAATGAGTAAATTTTAAAAATTGTTTTTAGATGATTATTGCTCTGACTTAGTAAAATATTCTTAAAAATAGAGCCAGCGACTGTGTTGTGAAAATAATTAACAAAAATTGTCCATAATTGAGGAGTCCCTCAACTTTTACCATTTCTAAATGTAACTTCTTATAGTCATGTACATATATCCCCCATCTCATTGTAAAAAAAAACTGAATTTTTCAGCATGCCAAACTGTCTTCACACTTTAAATTTCCTATGTCACCCATGTAATCATTTTCTTGGTGTTTTGTTGCATGTTGTTGTATTATAATTACCACATTTACCATTACATTTATCACAAGGCTCATCTTTATAATTTGTGATTACATTTTCATTGGACGGCAATGATGAACCTGATATACATTTTTTTTAAATTCTCATACCAGCATATCTTTTTGTTATTTCCACCATATCTTCCTGTTATATCCTACCACATATAACAGGCCAACTGGTTTACAAGCTTCCCTCCTGTTTTTAACTATCCTAATTTTAAAGCATATTATTTTACTTTGTTAAATTAATTTACATAGTCTACTGTAATTAAATGTATTTAAAATTGTAAATTTTGTAGCTTATTTACTTTATCTTTCAACTACTTCTCCATATTCTGGAGAAAAAGAATTAATTATAGGTAATATATAATTTTAAAAAAAACATACTGAGTGTTAACTCATTATATACTGAAATATTTTTTGTCATTCATGATAAAAAATAATAGATTGCTAATTAAGATATACAATAGTTTCAAGTAGGATGAGTTTCATTACTTTTTATTGTAAAAATTTTTAAAAACATTTTGGATGACTTATTTGGGGTGAGTGCCCAGGCGTGATTGATTGCATCAGCTCTTGTATAGTACCTCATCTTAAAATAACTTTGATGTAAGCATGCACTTCTGTGTTACTCGCATGATTGTTTTGCATGATTGTTTTGCATGATTGTCTATTATACTTCTGTTAATTCATACAAAATTTGCATGTGATTTAATTATCATGTTCTTTTGGGAAAAAAATATCAATAAAATAGAAACATCTAGTCTAAATAAAAGATGGAAATATACTGTACTTAAACAAATCTTTGTGCTTTTGTTTTTTTTTGTTTTTAAATTTAACTTGGTAATAACAATTGAAAAAATTCTTATACAAAATGTAGGCCTATAGGAATTTACTGATAATGAAGTACATCAAATTTCATTTGAAGTTTCAGCATGCATTACTTTTAACACAAACAACAGACAGAGAAATTAAGACAATATTTTAATACTGTTAAGACATATTAGTAGCATGCGAAATAGTTTGTGCAGCAAATAAATTTCTAATAAATTTTATAATCCTTTATGGGGCTTGTTTTGTTACTGTCCCTTTAATAGGTTAAACAACAAAGTGTAAAACCTCTTTGTTATAAAATTATTTTCAAATTATAAACTAGCAATAATTGTAACAAGTTCTTTTGAGTAGTCAGTTCTTATTGTGACTTTCCCGTAAAGGTAGGTTGTAACCTATGACCAAAATCAAATTAAATCTTTGACTAATTTGAACTACCTTTAAGAAGTTAAAATCTCCTCACATATGAATAAGTAAATGAAAATGTATTTACAAAAGTAAATAAATAATATATACTATTTACATCACAGGTTGTTTTTTATTTATTATATAAATCATTATTAAACTTACAAACTTGTGTTATTTTTTTTTATATGATGGGTATGGATTTCATTTTTACATCACTATTATATCAAACAAATTCACTCACACAGGTTAATAATAATCTTCAAATGGCATGAATCCATGACGATTCCTTTGCCTGGTCAGTCCAAATACCGGATCTTTTTGCATAGGACCACAAACAGAGTACACTGGCTTCCGATAAGTTGATGTCATGTAGTTTGAGAATGGGTAGAGTTTTTCATCCTTAAAGCTCAACTCTCTGATAGCCCTTGCCCGATGGTTTTCTGTGTTGGGCACTCCATTTCTGCAAGAGAGGAGAAAGGAATTTTAACTTATTTTAAGAACATGGTTGCATTATTTTTATTAAAGGGTTCAGCTTTTGGTATATGAAACCAATAAATATAATATAAATGGGAGAGGGCACAAAATTCATAGATCGTCTCTGGCGCGGAAAGGGTCGCTATGCCTCTGGATAAAATCAGCTCTTTATTTATCTGGAACAAAACTAAAAATGTCATTTTTTTAAGGGAAACAACTCTCTCTGTAAAACAATCTAGAGGACTGACTTGATGATGAGCTTAAGTAAAAACATTAGGATGGTACAACAAGTCACTAACATGAATGATTTACTGAAATATTGTGATAAAGTCAGGGGGTGCTGGGTGACACTTGATCTTCAATACATAACATACATTAATGAAAGAAAATAAATGAAAAATTCCAGAGTTAACACCAGGTGCTTAAATATTCATCAACACTACAGACTAGTGTTAATACAATGCTTTAACTAACAGAGAAAATAGTTCATATGTGTTCTCTATTTGGTCAAAATAAGTTGGAAGTGAAAATAAAATATGATAAACAAATATCTATAATAGGAAACTAAACTTCTTCTTCTTCCGCGTTCTTAATTTAGTTTATGGTGGAGGATTTAAACAAGTCCAACTTCGTGTATGAACTGGACTGTGGTCTCCAGATCAGCGGGTGCCCCATATAGTTTTTCCTTGAGTGGGGTGTATAGGGGCCAGTGTTTGGATCGCGCCTGGCTATATAAGGAACAGTCCTGAAGGACGTGCTCTATATTCTCCGGGGCCATACAACGTGAACAGGTTTCGCCATACCAAACTTTTAGTTTTTTATGCATGTACTCAGTAGCGTAGCGAGGGGGGGGACATATGTCCCCAGGCGCCGACCTGAGGGGGCGCCAAAATGGGTTGGAAAAATAAATTGAAAGGTTGAGGGGGGTGCAAATCAAAAGTTTGAGGGGGGGTGCAAATTGAAATCTTGAGGGGGTGGGGTGCAAATTGAAAAGTTTGTCCCCGGGCGCCGGGAAGGGTCGCTATGGAAACTAAACAATTAGTGACAAGATGTAAAGTTACATTACTTGAGATATTTCTTGTTATCAACAGGCCAATCCTTTCCTTCTTTTGTCCACTTGGACTGTCCAGAAATGCCCATATGAACTCCATAATCCCATGGCCTGGACACTGGCTCATGGCGGTCAATAATTTTTGGCAACTCTTCAAGTCTTCTGACTGGATGACCCCAATCATACCACTTGTCAGTCCAGTTCTTCGTTTTAAAAAAAAAGTTTTGAAAACTCCTAAAATAAGAATCTCAATGCATACTTTTTTTTTTAACATATGGTGTATCAAACATTTAAATTATGTTAAAACTATTTTACTGTTGTGTGTATGGCTAGTAGCGTGGCAGAAGTTGGGGTTTGTTTAAGAAATTTATAAAAGTGATGCTCTATTCAAAGTACATAAATAAGGAGGGTATTGCTGAAATTTCCTACATCTGTTGAGATAAATGCTTTACAAATACACCTCTCATCCATCGATAAAAATTGTGGATGTCTATTTTAATCCCCAATATAATAGAACTAGAAGAACTGTTTTTTTTTAAATATTGAAAACTGACAATAAAGCCTTACTTGATAACCAGCTGTGCCTTTCCTTTGGGTGTATTTGTCTGGCTCTTCTCGCCTATATACAATTATATCATAAAGAGGAGGAAAGGACTGTTTACAAATATTTATAGTAGGTTCTGTTGTAATCATATTTCAAATAATTGATGAATAAAGTTTGTCAATATCTTGTACACATTATATTATATTATCAATAAAAATGGCAGATGCAATATATATGCAATATAAATATGAAGAATATGGAAAATAGTCGGACAACACAATTGCATTTTTTTTTAATTTCACCCCCCCCCCCCTCATTTATCTTTCATCCAAACTATTAAAATATAATTATATCTAAATCAATAGATCTTGGCACAGCCTTAACTGTTAAGTTGATAAAGTATTAGCTACACAGTACT
Source organism: Physella acuta (assembly GCF_028476545.2). NCBI lineage: Eukaryota > Metazoa > Mollusca > Gastropoda > Physidae > Physella > Physella acuta. The sequence goes on from NW_026731815.1 coordinate 271,396, forward strand.
AGATAGATCTTGATTCTAGGTCTATAACTGAGGGTTTCTTTCAGGCATCTAGTCTAGTGCCCCCTAACAAAATAGAATAGAAAAATGTATACTTTTACTGCCCCTCCCCCCCCTAAAAAGTTTCAAGAGCATAGAGTTAAATGCTTGCTCATGTAAGTCTATAATTCAAAATGTTATTATATAATATATAAATATATAAAGATCTCTATTATATTTTAAACATTTTTACCATCTGGATCAATCTTACCTGAACATATCTTGGGAAGCTGGATATCGTGGAACAGTAGGTGGCATATTTACCCAGTATGGGTACATGGACTGTGATCTTTTGAAGAACAGTGTATCTGCCATATTTGCACTTGCACTTGATTAAGAAAACCAATAGACTAGACAGGAGATCACTAGACTTTATTAGACTAGCTTAAGTTCAGAACTAATCAATCAGCCGTTAAACGCCAAATCAAAACATTTTACAATAGCCCTTGGTTAGTGTATTTAAAAAGGCGGGGCTAGATTTAGAAAAAAAATCACTCTATTAATGTATTATAGCAATAATAGGTCCAGACTAGATCAATATCAAAAGTGTTCGTTAGTTCGTTCCTAGTCAATACACTTTCAGTGTTTTTGTGGTGGTAAATAATGGACTAGTATTCCAATCGTGGGTCTGTTTGCTTACGGGCTTAATAATATTTTGTCCTAATATTTGTTTAAAGTGTAAGATATCGCTATATTTAGTACCTCATAATACACAATTAATAATTACCAAATATCTATTTTACTATTTTCTTTTTTTTTCATTTACGTAATTTTATAATATAATAATCATTTTGTATTTTCACACTGCTAAGCTTGGTAACCACTGACGCGTTACTATGGCGACGCTTGGTATTTTTTCTACTAAATTAATGTTTTAAAAATAAAACATTATTAATTTATTAACAAAATTGTTCATTTTAAAAAATGCATTATAGTTTTATAAGCGAGGTTGTATTTATTGCAAACTGAAGTATGAGGAAATAATTATTTCAGTCACCTCGAGAATTCTAACTCTGTGTGAAGTGTGAGTTTAGTTAGTAGTTAGAATTCTAAAATTTATTATTAACATCAGTATCACTATCTCAGTTATAGTTATAGCTATAGTCTAGTAATATTGTGATTCTACACTCTTAGTACTTAGTAGGTAATGCTTAGCTTCAAATTAGCTTGTTATCTTATTGGAGCTTAGAAGAAAAAAGAAAGTAAATAATTAAAATATAGCCTACAAAATGAGTTCAACAAATATTGCAGCAATAGGATTTCTATCGCAGCCAGCAAAATTGCCCAAAGAGTGGTGAGTTTATTTTTTATTTACCTTTGTTAATATTCAGTAAAATACCTTTTTTAATATTCAGTAAAATATTTGGTAGGCCTTGGTAATATTTTATAGGCCTATCATTTATAAATTTAGGGTAGAGGCCTAGGCCTATATCTGAGTATATCATGAGTTTAGTTAAATGAAGTTTATATTTAAGTGCTTTTATTTATTATTTTTTAGGATAGGCCAATACAACTTTTTTTTTCATCTAGATATAGATCTAGATCTAAATCTAGGCCTAACCCTTAAGAATTAAGAAGATAGTAAAGAAGCCTGGCTGACTAGCTACTATAACTATACTACTAACTAACCTAACCTAAGTTTTTGTGGGTTTGCCTTATAATTTTTTTAAAGGAAAGAAACTAAATATCATAAATATGGCTGATGGCCTAAGAATCAATTTAATTACTCAATGATTAGTTAGGTTAATGTTTCTTCATAGCAGGGCCTATACATACAACTATTTTTAAAACTCATTGTTATAACTTGCAGGCAGCCAAGGCTTCATGAATGGAAAACTTACCACTGCAGTCATCCAGATGTAGCTAGAGTGAGTGTGTTCCAACCTTTTACCTAACAGTTTAACTTTAACTATAGACACAAATCAAAACACTTACATTGTCAAGTTATTCTTAATTAGTTTATGATTTCTTTTGAGAATTATTTTGTAGCGGTGATGTAGGATACTCATTTAAAATAATTATCTTCTTTTTAGATGCTTTTTCTATGCTTTTTCATGATATTCAGTTAAGGGCTTTATTTATATGGGACCATAGTGTACAGTGGACATTATACGATTATTACTTCTTACTCTGTATGACTATAGTCTATAGTATAGTTAATGCTTCTTTTATTTTGAGTATTTTCTATTTAAGTGATGCAAATTAAATCACACTAATGACATTAGATACAGCTTAGTTCTAAAACAATAGCTGTTGTTTATCTAGACTTAGCTGACACATTTTATTTTGTTTTTAATTTCAAATATTAAACATAATGAATTAGTTATCATCTTGATTAATAAATATAAATTTGCTAAGCAGCTGAACTAAAATTTCCATGTATCTTTTTTTTTTTATTAAAGGCTGGGTGGAGGAAGTGGAGTGGAGAGCACCCTGATTGGTACGCATGGAGGTCGACCTCTCGTCACCCGGACTGGTTCAACAGGGAGACAGATCGAATAAGAAGAGGTGATTACAAAGGGTTAATGTACTTTTTATTGAGGTTATAAAAGGGTTAATATACATTTAATTCAGCTAATAAAAGGGTTAATGTAAATTTAATTGATGTAATAAAAGGGTTGATGTACATTTAGTTACTGAGATGGCTTAAGAGGCTACTTGTTGTACTTTATAAAGTCAGTTTACAGTTGCAGATACTCAGAAATGTTATTCATTTCCACTGTACTTTTAGAACATCAAGGAAATTTAAATGTAGAATCAGGAAGTGATAGTTTTGTTTTTTTATTTTGGTTTTATTTTTTGTCATTATTTTTTTTATGTATATATATATATATATGTATATATATATATATATATATATATATATATATATATATATATATATATATATATATATATATATATATATATATATATATATATATATATATATATAGCAATGCAGCATTATAGAAGATTGTATTTTAGCTGGCATTTATGTTTGGGTTAGGGTTAACATTATGGCCAGGGTTCGCACTATGTGACTGAAGTTAAGGTTAGGTCCATAGACTGGGTTATGGTAACAAGATCAGTAAAATATGTTCAATTTGAGGACTTTAATAGCCAATTATTTACACAAAAGTTAGTACTTAAAAATGTTTTTAGTCCCTCAATCTTTATTATACACATAATATGTAACATGATTTATTAAAGATATATTGACAATTTTCAGCTGACTATAAAAATGTCAACTGGCACTGGGAAAGGCCATCAAAACCAACTTCCAGAAAACTTGATGATTTCGTTCCCTACAACAATGAGACCATGATGAAAGATGTTCAAAGGCCAATGCCCCACAACAAGGGTTTCACAGGCAACTGGGGCTACCCAGTTCCATTTCCACAGGAGGTCCCGAACCCTAAATGGGGTCTTTACAACCCCCCACATTATCAGGAGCCCACAAGGGTAAATCATTTCCCCCCTATTCGTTATGATGGTCACCAACCAAGGATGCAATAGATTTCTTTTTGTGTTTTTTTCTTCTGTTAGTTAATCTTACACAAGCAAACATACACTAGTAAAGCACTTAACACTGTTTCGAATTTAAACCTGTTTAAACATCCTGATACATTTTGATATATTACAAACTGTTTTTAAATGAAGTAAATGGTCTTCTTATAATTTGATTTCTATAAAGAATAATTTTTTTAATTAAAAAAAAGTAATTAAAAAATGTAAGCTTACTAACTAAAAAAAACTATTTTTTAAGTAATTATTATTTGTACATTGTTAAAGATGACAATAATTTTGGAAAGTGTATTTGAATATTTGACTACTAATGTTTTTAAGGATTTATCATTTATAAGCTTTAATGGGCTGGATTTATTAAAATCACTTATAAAAACCATCACAAGTTTGAGTTTAATGTTCGTAATTAAAATAACTATTTATTTAAAGCAAGCTGTTGTGATAGTTCTGGCATAAGGCATATTGTTTAAAACTGTGATATTAACCTCTTTTAATTAAGAGAAAAACTCTTTTGGTCAGGTTAAAGGTCAAAATTGGGGGCCATATTCAGTGGTGTAGGCAAGGGGGGGGGGGGTATAACCCCTCCCATGGACCCAGACCCCGATATATACACCACTTGCCATGTTTACCACATGAGCTTAAACAACCACAATCCACATGATGACCAGCTCCACTATGTACCCCCACACATCTTGGGGAGGAGGTTTGGTTCAAGACTTGCTCACATGAAAGTCACAAGTTAGTACCTAGGGTAGAGGCTAAAGGTCAACCTCTGACCCTAAATAGGGAAGTAAAAGCCTGGCAGAGACCTGCATGTTTAAAAATAGGCAAGGGTGAAGGAATTGTTAGATTCTTCATCTATATGGCTTTATAGCACTGCTTGAAACTGTTGTGTATATCTAAAACAGTCCTACAATGTATAAACAAAAACATTTTGACCACCCAATATGTACTAACACAAAAAGTGGACATTCTGACCAGGATATATCCACAAAAGTGACAATTATCATTCAAAGTATGAATAATATTGTCAATTTTGAAGTTGGAGGTTAGGTTAACTAGATAACAGGATAAAGTTTACAAATTCTGTTTTACACAACTTTATCATTATCCAAATAAGCAGCTTTGAAATAAATAAAATATGCCAAAAAATGTGGTTAAAAATAATTAAATCAACTATTTTTTCAATGTTTTTATTCAATTTTGAAAAGATTTTTTTTTTCCAAACTTAGAAATGTGACATGTTAAAATCCATAGGAAGTGACAAAATTACAATCATTAAAAAAAAATTTAAATATTAAAAAAAAATTATTAACTAATGTTTAAACAGGCACTTAGAAAAATATGTTAAGTAGGGAACCAATGAAAACAGATGATTTTAGCTATTGTCTGGTACACTTTAACCGTGTACACAGCTAATTTTATCTAACTTAAATTTAGAGAAAAAAAAAAGTGGCACCAAACATCTAAATTTTAAAAAAAAAGACAAAAATGATTAACATAAAAAACAAGCAATGCAAAGTAAAAATTGAAGTATGTATGTTAGTAATTTACATATTCAAATTTGTGTATAGTAGTATAATTTGCATATACTGCTTATGAATGTACAGATGAATGAAGAAAACACAAAATTTGAATTAGTATGACACTGGTGGAGTTACGTCCCCTTATAGTACATGCTTGATGATTACATCAGCAGAATTTGATATTGTAAAAAGTATAAAAGCTCTTTACATAGATATATGATTACATAATTGTAGCTCTTCATTGGTTACCATTGTTGAAAATCGTATTTATAATCATTTTCATGGTGATATATAAAATTTAAGGGTTTTATTAAAATTAAGAAAAGTTTTAATTTAGAAATTTTTTTGTGTTTAAAAAATATCTTGTTTTAAATGTGTAGTTAAATTAACTAGTTATATAAAAAAAAGCTTTGGAGTCTCTTTTAACAGTTGGACTGTCAAAAGAGATTTTTTTTTTCTGTTTAAAAAAAAAGCAAGTTGAAGCAGAACAGCATATATTTTAAATACAAAACAAGAGGGAAGGTGTAGACGGGGGAGGAGTGTAGACAGGTTAGAACAACATAAAGCACACAAATCAGCCAATGCCTAAGCGCAGACTGTTGAGGGAGGGGGGAGTGAAAATTGCACATCCATTAGTCAGAAAATAAAATGACTGATGTTCTACAAAGACAAGTCTAGATCAGGCTATGTACAGTACAATCAATTCAATGGACCTGCAACAGGACATACATGAATTACTGCCTTGGTTTCAATACTGAGATTTCATTTGAACAGTATTTCAGTCAATACATGATTTTGGCAATTAACAAAAATGATAATTGAAAAAAAAACCAAGTGAACAGCATATATAATTTGAATAAGCTTATAACTAAGTTCAATTGTTGTGTTTGTGCTGATTAACATTGGTCAATTTTACTTACAGATTTAACACATTTTTCTATTAGTTACTCGGTCAATACGTGAAAATAAATTTGAAATGTTTAATGAGTACAAAAAACTATTTGACGTCCGATGCGAACAATATGGTTACGTTATGGAGACATGAAGCACTGTGTCTTGCACTCAATTGTCACAGTATGGAATAGTGAACAAACAAAATATAGTTTTAAAAAATAGTTTTCTCTGCCATGATCGCCTTTAATATACAAAACTCTTTATAAATATTTCTATCATTGCTTCATGTGAGATTTTAAAGGGAGAAATCTGTGGTTAAAACGTGACGCAAAAAAACCTAAAGCTAATTTTAAAGCTAGATTTTCATCTTTCAGATTAACTCAAATATTAACTTCAAATAATTTTTATTCTATTCCTTTGGTTTAATATTGATCACCCACTGTAACAAACAGGAAAATTTCTGCAAAACAAATGTTAAACAGGATTTTTTAAATAGTAAATTTACTCTAATACTTACAGTTAAGATAAAAGGATTTCAAGAAATAAAAGGAAGAAAATACATAGCCAATGTTATGGAGAAAACTCATGACAGAATCAATTTCTGTGGATGAGTGGTTTACAAAGGATGCAGAATGAATGCAGGATTTACAAAACAAGAGCAAACTATCACTGAGTTGCCAGATTTTTCTTTATGAGGGGTTAAAAACAAGATCATCAGATACTGCTGAAACTTAAGTTTTAAAATTTCAAAACAGTCCTTTCAAAATCAAAAACGTGTTGTTTTTTTAAGCTTCTAAATAAAATTTTACAAATTTAAAATCCAATACATTTGTTTTACCAAAAAGATATTTTAAATTTTTTTTATAATTTTAAAGATTTTTGACAGAATGAGTTATTTCAGCACTTTAGTTTCAATAGTATGAGCTATGTTCTTTAATACAGTCAATACATTCAAAGATATTGTCAGGTGGATTTTCCATTCACATATCTTCTCATTTCTCCATGTATTTTATTGGAACATTTTTATCCAAGATTTAAATTTTCACAGAAGTTAGCCGTGTACATAAATAACAATGACATATTCAGCGATGTACAAGAACATAAAATTACTTTTTTCAATTGAACAAAGAGTTAAAATACTATGTTATACTATATTCAATAATGAACATGCAATAATCATTGCAGAAACCAGATAAAAATCTTTCAAGAAGTTTTGTTTTACAAAGTTACAGTTTATAAAAAAACGCTTCCTTGATTACATAACAAATGTCAGTCACACTGTAAAAAAAAAATGGAACTACACGAACCCTCAAGCCAACCAACCACCAGTCAAAAATAAAAATTTAACCCTTTCAAGCCCAGAGCTGCCCATCTTACTAACTTCTACATTTATGCTTCATGGTTACCATAGTAAATGTTGTTTGAACTTCTGCTGTAAAAACAAAATAACTAAACAAAAAAGTGTATGCACTTGTATAATAATTTTGTTTATATTTTAGTTCCCTAGATTAGATGTTAATCAGTTAAATCTGAACGGATGGGATATTTATAGAACTATTTTTAATAGCTCTGTGGACTAAGGTCATGACAAATGGTGTTAATCTTTTCTGACGAGGGATTAATGTTTTAAATAATTAATAATTGGTTGACAACTTTCTTATTTTGCCACACCTAGAATTCTGCTTTCCTAAAAAAAAAAAACAATTTAAATGTTTAAAACTATTTTAAAATTAGAAATAAAAGCATAACACAATGCTAATCCGAAAAGAAAAATTCTAGTATCAAATGTATCTGTAAAATTATTTAAAGTAGTCTAATAATGGGGTAATTTGATTAATCATTTTGAGTTAAGAAAACGTCATATGTTGTCCTAGTTGTTTTTTTTATTTCACTATAATACTAAAACTACTTGTTTTCTAATGGCTAAAATTACAAAATAAACAATAAATATTTACATTTTTTTTAGCCAATGCATTAAAAATATGCACCCATGTTAAAAATAATGAAACAAACACACAACATGACATGGAGGATGATGGTGATATGATCAAATTTGAAACAAAAAAAAAAAAAAGTCAAGTGGTAGGTGATATGACTGTGATATGACTGAATGAGATGTACAAAAATGACTTGAAGCTGTTGAGCTGGTCTGTTGAATGCTGAATCCTTTGATTGACTTTGAACACGGTGTTGACGTTGTGTAAGCTTTGAAACACACTGGTCCTGAAATAGCAATCTTTCATTGTTTTAGATAAAATTAGACAGAAAAGCACCTGCAAACATACCCCGCCTTACCCCTCATAACAACTATAAACACAATTATACATTTTTAAAATGCTTTACATATTGCACAAGCTGATCTTGAGCATAAATATGCAACTAACATAACATAACTATATAAACTAACACTAATTGTATATGGATTGTATAATTCTATTCTGACAAGTCAGAATATATTACAAATAAACACATCTGGAGATGCAGCAATGAGAAAGAAAACCAACACGTACCATGTTACAATAAGCATTTGTAAAAAAACAAAAACTAAACTAGACATCTTGTGATTTGAGGTCACCATTCTGAATCAGCTGTGGTTTCTTTGAATCAATCTCTGCCTGCATGCGCACCAGTTTCTCCTGCATCTTTCTCAGCTGGTGACACAAGAAAATTCTCAATGTTTAACTCATCAAATGCACCTTTTGTTTTAATATAGATTACAAATGAGAGTTGCTTAATGTTACAGAAACACTGATCACAAGGGGCATTACTCTAGCTGGTAATACAAGAAAGTGCTCAATGTTTAACTCATCAAATACACCTTTCATTTTAATAAAAATATATTTATTTTACAAATGAGAGCTGCTTAATGTTGGTCACTACAGAAACACTTATCACAGGGGCATTACTCTTGCTGTAAAAAATATATATATTCCATCTGCTCTAAATAATTTTTCTAAATAAGCATTTTCTAAACTATTCCACAACAGTGCTTTTTTTTGCATTTGCTGTTAAAATTTAACTAGACTACAAAAAAAATAATTTAAAAACAGCAAACTAAAAACACAGATAGCCATATTTTAAAAACAAACATGAATTGGCAATATAACAAAGGAAGCTTACTTCTGCTTCTTTCTGCCGGAGTTCTCTCTCTTTATCAGACATATCACCTCCTCCATTCTCCATTCTAGACACAGGTGCAGATTTTCTGTTGATAAAAAAATAAAGAAATGTTTTAGAAAATTATTTATTAACACAGAAACTGCAGGGAAATAATTTTATAAATTCTGTGATACATGTATTATAATCCTCTAAAATAAACTGAAACTGAGAAGGCCATTATAAATGTGAATGGTTTTTTTAAAGTTAAAATTCCAATTTTGATCATAAGAACTATAACATTAAAATAGTTTAAATAGTTAACTTTAAAGATCTACATCATCTTCTTTGAGAACACCTGTTCACTCACTTCAATTAGTTATTAAGTAAAAGGTAAAAATGTTAGGAAAAATTATACAATTTTAAGATTTTAGAAGATAAAATTATTAACTGTCTTTATTTTCTATGAACTGTTTCCGCAGAATTAGAATGTTATTTTGTTTAAAAGCTATGCCAAGAATTTTCCCCAACAAATGCTGCTATAATTAAAATAAGAAGAGGGATCTCATTTTAAAAAAATGTTCAAAGCTATGGTGAGCAGGTGGGAGAATACAAAAAAATGTGCATGACAGCCAAAGGTATGTGGAGGAAGCTTTGGAGAGGTGAACATTTCAATCTTTGAGAGGATCCAGTGTGTATTTTGGTAGTGCAAGACAGGTAGCCATAATATTAGAGAGGATAGAGGATGTATGGTGTATTTTGGTAGAATACAAGACTGCTGGCCATAAAAGTCACACGCTTGGTTCCTTGGGTCTTGTTTAAAGGACATCCAGAGCCCACATCATGTTTAGCATCATGCCATGACTGTTTCAATGTAGGACAACATATAAGACAAGATGTAGGACAGGACTAGAACAGTGATATGACATTATGTAAGACAGCAACACTATCACAGCAAGTAAGACAGGACCTAGTACAGCCCTATGACTGTTGATCAGCTACACCTTGATGTAGGACAGTCCTATGTTAGCAAATAGGACAACAGTATAACAGCATGTAGGAAACACTATAATACAGAGTGGAATAGATTGTAAGACAGCTTTAAGGACAACATTCATCAAGTTTTTGTTTGTTGGTTCAAGAAAAATTGCCCTTTTTAAACCTTGAAAAAAGAAGCAGATGAAAAAGTTGAATCAGATTGCAAGTGAAACAAAACATTGATTGATTTCATTCCATTTGGCCTTCACAGAAACAGAGATAAAGAAAAAAATATATTATCAAATGCTTTGAATTTGATTTTCAAGAGAAAACATTTTGGTTAAAAATACATTTTAATTACTTTTTTAAATTGATTAAAATGAATTTAATTTAATTCTGGTTAGATTTTTAAAAAAAATTCTTAATTAGTTAAAAATTAATCAAATTTGATTACATTGTATAATGGTTGGATTTTAAAATTTAAAAAAAGAAAATTGTCAAAATGTAAGCACACAGTAAAACCTCCTGGGAGTTTTTTAATTAGGTTTTAATTAGGTTGATAAATAAAAACCATGATGGCTGAGAAAATTAATGTTTTTTAACATGTAAGCAAAACTAGACAGGTCAGTAAAATCAGTGGGAGCACAAAATAAAAGCCGCACAAAACATGATAAAGACAAATTAACAAAAACAAACAACACAAACTACTTTTAACCTAATAAAATTTGTCATTTAAAGTAGCAACATTTTTAAGATAGCACTTAGATACACACTTATACTTATTTTACATAAATATTAAATTTAAACTTTACTTAAAATAATAAAAAAAATAAAAAACAAACGCAACTTATTTGAGATAAAAAAAAACAACTAATATCTCTAATATATATATATATATATATATATATATATATATCTTATCCCTTTTGTGCCCAAGATAACATGGAGTCGCCAATATCTCTAATAAAAAATATTAAATAAAATTTCAAGAAATATAAGAATCTGAAAAGCGTTGAAAATAGAATATAAACACATGCGTATATATATAAAAAACATATGTGCCCATACAACAATCAAACATGCAAGCTCTTCACAAGGCAACCGGCCGAACTTTACAAGTTTTACAGTAAACATTTTACTTTATCATGTTTTTCTTTACAAGTTTTACAGTAAACATTTGACTTCATCATGTTTTTCTTTACAAGTTTTACAGTAAACATTTGACTTTATCATGTTTTGTACAGAGCTACAGCCGCACATACACTGAAGAAGTTGTCAATAAATAAAATGTGTTAACTCTTTAGTTTTCAAGCTTACCCAATGACCCATCAGTGGGTAGATAATGTGGCGCAGACCGTCCATTAAGGGTTAACCATAGTCAAGATAAAATAATCAAAAAGGAAGAAAAAAGAGAGAGAAACAAAATAAGACACCATATAATGAAACATGATGGATATTATGATGATAATTTTAACCCCACTTTAACTGTGAGGCAATACCACCTCTTCCCAAAATAAGACAACCTATAATGAAACATGATGGATATTATGATGATAATTTTAACCCCACTTTAACTGTGAGGCAATACCACCCCTTCCCAAAATAAGACAACATATAATGAAACATGATGAATATGGTTATGATAAATTAAAAACTAACTGTAAGGCAATCCCACCCCTCCCCATCCTGATCAATTAGCTCTAATTAACCAATTAGTGGGGATTGTAATTTCAACATTAGAGAATCATTCTATGAAGGGGAAGCATTCATTTCTAATATTGGGCTGCAATTCAAGGGAGTTACTAATTCAATCATGGCTAGGTATTTTTTACCTATATATTTTTATTAAGTCAGAAATGATGTATATAAACTGAAAATGTGTTGCTAATGAAATAATTTATTAATGAAATAAGCCCTATTGAATTAGGGTTATAATTAATTATGAAAAAATTACTAGCAAAAGTATATTTCAAATGAAATATATACATGAAGGCAAAAGAATTTTTAGATTCTCATTTATTATGTTTGGTATTAAAAACAATAGAGAACTTGAAAACAGTATGAACCAGAAAATCAGGAGCTTTTGAACATAATAAACAAAAGGGAAACCACTCTAAAACACTTGCAAACTAATTGATAATTAAGGGAGGGAGATGAGGTATTAATTTACATGCACCAAATAGTCACATCACTCTGCAGTCTATAACTCTGAGGGCATATTGCTAATTACGGATAACTAATTTCAGTAATACATACATTGTTTAAATTCTTTTTACTACGGTACAGAGAACAAAATGACTTCTGATCTAAATTTTATAATTAGCAATCATTTATTACTGAAAGGACCCAGCTCTACACAAACTAATTCTAAAACAATAATGGTTGGCCTATACACAGAAAGTTTTTTCTCTTTTATTTCCATATCAGCAGACTTGAGAGATAGGGTACAATTCTAAGATGCATTTATTTTTCTCTGTATCTATGATAGAAAACAGAAAGAATTCCATTTAATTTTTTCTGCAGTAAGAATTCAGTTGGCCAGTGAATTACCAATAGAAGACGAATGCCCAATAGATAACCAATTAAATGAGAATAGAATTTCAGTAAGATGACCAGTATTTGAGTATTTAATCAGTAAATAAACTGTAAAAATTTAATAGATGACAAGTATTTGAGTATTTGGCCAGCATCTGATAGAAAGTGGCCAATGAATGATCAGTAAATGACCAACCTCTAACACGTGAATGACTAATTGCTGACCAGTAAATGACTAAATTGATAAATGACTCATTGCAGACCAGTGAATGACCAGTTGCTGACCGGTAAATGACCAATAGCTGAATTATGAATGACCAATATCTGACCAGAAAATGACTAAATCAGTAAATGACCAGTTGTTGACCAGTGAATGCCCAGATAAAACCCCAGAGATATGTGTACTCACCCTGACTTACTGCTGCCACCATGGGCCAACTTCTCAGCCCTGTAGTTCTCATAGTGGGTCTCTTGTGTCACCTCCTGCAGGTCCTGCATGTGTGTGCTGGAATGGTCAAACAAACACTTTAAACAACAGCTGTCACAAACACTTTAAAACCACAATAAACAACAGCTGTCACAAACACTTTAAAACCGCAACAACAGCTGTCACAAACACTTTAAAACCACAATAAACAACAGCTGTCACAAACACTTTAAAACCGCAACAACAGCTGTCACAAACACTTTAAAACCACAATAAACAACAGCTGTCACAAACACTTTAAAACCGCAACAACAGCTGTCACAAACACTTTAAAACCACAATAAACAACAGCTGTCACAAACACTTTAAAACCACAATAAACAACAGCTGTCACAAACACTTTAAACAACAGCTATCACAAACACTTTAAACAACAGCTGTCACAGACACTTTAAACAACAGCTGTCACAAACACTTTAAAGAACTCCTGTCACAAACACTTTAAACAACAGCTGTCACAAACACTTTAAACAACAGCTGTCACAAACACTTTAAACAACAGCTGTCACAAACACTTTAAACAACAGCTGTCACAAACACTTTAAACAACAGCTGTCACAAACACTTTAAACAACTCCTGTTGCAAACACTTTAAATAACTCCTGTCACAAACACTTTAAACAACTTCTGTCACAAACACTTTAAACAACTTCTGTCACAAACACTTTAAACAACAGCTGTCACAAACACTTTAAACAACTTCTGTCACAACCACTAAACAACTTCTGTCACAAACACTAAACTTCAGTCACAACACTTTAAACAACAGCTGTCACAAACACTTTAAACAACTTCTGTCACAAACACTTTAAACAACAGCTGTCACAAACACTTTAAACAACAGCTGTCACAAACACTTTAAACAACTTCTGTCACAACCACTAAACAACTTCTGTCACAAACACTAAACTTCAGTCACAACACTTTAAACAACAGCTGTCACAAACACTTTAAACAACAGCTGTCACAAACACTTTAAACAACAGCTGTCACAAACACTAAACAACAGCTGTCACAAACACTAAACAACAACTGTCACAAACACTTTAAAAAACAGCTGTCACAAACACTTTAAACAACAGCTGTCACAAACACTTTAAACAACAGCTGTCACAAACACTTTAAACAACTCCTGTTGCAAACACTTTAAATAACTCCTGTCACAAACACTTTAAACAACTTCTGTCACAAACACTTTAAACAACTCCTGTCACAAACACTTTAAACAACAGCTGTCACAAACACTTTAAACAACAGCTGTCACAAACACTTTAAACAACTTCTGTCACAACCACTAAACAACTTCTGTCACAAACACTAAACTTCAGTCACAACACTTTAAACAACTCCTGTCACAAACACTTTTAACAACATCTGTCACAAACAGTTTAAACAACAGCTGTCACAAACACTTTAAACAACTCCTGTCACAAACACTTTTAACAACATCTGTCACAAACAGTTTAAACAACATCTGTCACAAACACTTTAAACAACAGCTGTCACAAACACTTTAAACAACTCCTGTCGCAAACACTTTAAATAACTCCTGTCACAAACACTTTAAACAACTCATGTCACAAACACTTTAAACAACTCCTGTTGCAAACACTTTAAATAACTCCTGTCACAAACACTTTAAACAACTTCTGTCACAAACACTTTAAACAACTTCTGTCACAAACACTTTAAACAACAGCTGTCACAAACACTTTAAACAACTTCTGTCACAACCACTAAACAACTTCTGTCACAAACACTAAACTTCAGTCACAACACTTTAAACAACAGCTGTCACAAACACTTTAAACAACTTCTGTCACAAACACTTTAAACAACAGCTGTCACAAACACTTTAAACAACAGCTGTCACAAACACTTTAAACAACTTCTGTCACAACCACTAAACAACTTCTGTCACAAACACTAAACTTCAGTCACAACACTTTAAACAACAGCTGTCACAAACACTTTAAACAACAGCTGTCACAAACACTTTAAACAACAGCTGTCACAAACACTAAACAACAGCTGTCACAAACACTAAACAACAACTGTCACAAACACTTTAAAAAACAGCTGTCACAAACACTTTAAACAACAGCTGTCACAAACACTTTAAACAACAGCTGTCACAAACACTTTAAACAACTCCTGTTGCAAACACTTTAAATAACTCCTGTCACAAACACTTTAAACAACTTCTGTCACAAACACTTTAAACAACTCCTGTCACAAACACTTTAAACAACAGCTGTCACAAACACTTTAAACAACAGCTGTCACAAACACTTTAAACAACTTCTGTCACAACCACTAAACAACTTCTGTCACAAACACTAAACTTCAGTCACAACACTTTAAACAACTCCTGTCACAAACACTTTTAACAACATCTGTCACAAACAGTTTAAACAACAGCTGTCACAAACACTTTAAACAACTCCTGTCACAAACACTTTTAACAACATCTGTCACAAACAGTTTAAACAACATCTGTCACAAACACTTTAAACAACAGCTGTCACAAACACTTTAAACAACTCCTGTCGCAAACACTTTAAATAACTCCTGTCACAAACACTTTAAACAACTCATGTCACAAACACTTTAAACAACTCCTGTTGCAAACACTTTAAATAACTCCTGTCACAAACACTTTAAACAACTTCTGTCACAAACACTTTAAACAACTCCTGTCACAAAAACATTAAACAACTTTTGTCACAAACACTTTAAACAACTTTTGTTACAAACACTTTAAACAACTCCAGTCACAAACACTTACAACAAACTTCTGTCACAATCACTTTAAAGAACTCCAGTCACAAACACTTTGAACAACTCCTGTCACAAAAACTTACAACAAACTCCAGTCACAAACACTTTAAACAACTCCTGTCACAAACACTTTAAACAAATCCTGTCACAAACACTTACAACAAATTTCTGTCACAAACACTTTAAAGAACTCCAGTCACAAACACTTTAAACAACTCCAGTCACAAACACTAAACAACTCCTGTCACAAACACTTTAAACAACTTTTGTTACAAACACTAAACAACTCCTGTCACAAACACTTTTAACAACCTCTGTCACAAACACTTGTATCAACAATCAGGGTATTAAATTTTTGTTTTTACATGATCAGTAAATTCTAGCACTATTCATTGAAAACAAAAGCTTTCAAACCTACATCTCTTCAAAGCTTTACCATGAATACTACAACCTCTGACCCCTAGCCTCTAACCCAACAAAAAAATATTGGTCACAATGACTTACATGAGCATAGTCCTCAATTTGATAAAATCACAATGTTCAGGGTTCTCCACCTCAACAACCCCCCCCCCCCCACCCCACAAGGGTACATGCGACCTCTGACCCCCATGACCCCTAGCCTCTAACCCAGAGACAAAGTACTGTCCACAGTGACTTACATGAGCATAGTCCTCAATTTGATAAAATCACAATGTTCAGGGTTCTCCACCTCCACAACACCCCAAGGGTACATGCGACCTCTGACCTTGCGACCCTTGACCTCAATGATTGTGTTGGCTCCCACCACAGCAAAAGGGACAGCATTCTAAAATAAAAATTCAACATACAAAAGTCTTATTACATCCCGTACATTGCGCAGCTCACTAGAAAATGTAATATGTTCACAACTGCTTATTTTATTAGTTTTGTTTCTTAAAGTAGAGATAGAATATCCCATTTTTTCTTTCTGTGAGCTATTCCCTCTCTCCAAGAATACCTACGTTTACAGAGCAGGTTAGATGTACATAGAGCATTGGTTCACCTATCTCTATGAATGGGACTGTGACCTATTGTGAATTACCTCCCCTTATTATCACACTTATCTCCCCTAGTAGCCCATCCACTAGGCTATTCTTCTCTCTCTTCTCCCTCTTCTGCTAATAAATGACCATGTTGCTTAATAGTTGTAAGTACACAGTAATGATGTTATTTCACTTTAACAACTCTAAAACCAAGCTAAGGCTACTGAATCATGGTGGTTTACCCTACCTAGAAATACCATAGCAATGTCTCATACTATTTTAGACTAGCACCCCTCTTACATTTTAACATTCCCATATAGTGGACAAATATTACAAACACATCAGGTACCTTTAACTGGCGGCACTGCTCTTTGTAATCTTCATCCTCGTCAGAATCACAGTCTGGTAGTGGGTAAATCTTGATGCCATGTTCATCTATCTGGTCTAAAATCTACAGGGGAGAGAATAAAGTTTTATTTTAAGGGAAGTAAATCTTGATGCCATGTTCATCTATCTGGTCTAAAATCTTCAGGGGAGAGAATAAAGTTTTATTTTAAGGGGGGTAAATCTTGACGCCATGTTCATCTATCTCAGGGGTTCCCAACCCCGTGCCCGCGGGCGCCATGGTGCCCGCCGAACGGTTTGTATGTACCCGCCTCTCACTATTCGACAGAGACAGAATGGTTTTCATAAACATTATTGAAAGGTTGAAGGGGATGGAAATCGAAAGTTTGACAGGGGGGGGGGGGGTGCAAATCGAAAGTTTTGTCCCCGGGTGACGGGAACGGTCGCTACGCCTCTGGAAGGAGTTTGTCGATTTAAAATAGGTGGTGCCCGCCACTCTACCGATATTTTAGAATGTGCTCTGGAGTAAAAAAAGGTTGGGAACCCCTGATCTATCTGGTCTAAAATCTTCAGGGGAGAGAACAAAGTTTTGTTTTAAGGGGGGTAAATCTTGATGCCATGTTCATCTATCTGGTCTAAAATCTTCAGGGGAGAGAATAAAGTTTAGTTTTAAGGGAGGTAAATCTTGATGCCATGTTCATCTATCTGGTCTAAAATCTTCAGGGGAGAGAATAAAGTTTTATTTGAAGGGGAGTAAATCTTGATGCCATGTTCATCTATCTGGTCTAAAATCTTCAGGGGAGAGAATAAAGTTTTATTTTAAGGGGGGTAAATCTTGACGCCATGTTCATCTATCTGGTCTAAAATCTTCAGGGGAGAGAATAAAGTTTTATTTCAAAGGGAGGTAAATCTTGATGCCATGCTCATCTATCTGGTCTAAAATCTTCAGGGGAGAGAATAAAGTTTTATTTTAAGGGGGATAAATCTTGATGCCATCCTCATCCTCTAAAATAAAATATTCAAGGGCAAGAATAACATTTAATTTTAAGTGGGGTAAATCTAAATGCTTTTTTTTTCAAGGGGGAGATGGAGGATGGTAATTTTGGTGCCATACTCATCCAATTATGTAAATTTTTAGATAATTAATAAAAGCTTCAAACTAAGCAGGAAGTGAATCTTTACTTAATTTATAAAGTGAAAAAAATCACAGACTACAATAGATCTTTAGTTCTTCTTTATCTTTTTCTTCATCCTTAATTTTTAGTGGCGAAAGGGATTAACTCCAACATAATTAAGTATACATGTCAACTGGTTATGCGCCAATTAGGCCTGCTTTTCTTTTTGGATTTGCTTCCATAGCCTTTGTCCAACCATGAAAAAACTACACGGCAGCAGTTGATTGATTTTGTAGTTGTCTCTCCTAGATGAGTGGCTGTCCACAGCTATCGAGCCTCATCTGCCCGGGGTTTGAACTCTGGACTTATCATGAGCTTAACCGACCCAACATGCCGACCACCAGCTTATTCAACTTTCCTTATATGTGACACAGGTGTAAAAATGGTATGTGTCATTTATGTACACAAACAAAATCTGAAACAACAAAACCATACCTTTCTCTTAAGGCTGGCCACTTCTAACTGTGTGAGGGTGTCAGCCTTAGCCAGAACAGGAACAATGTTGACCTTGTGGTGGACAGCTTTCATGAAGGCAATGTCTAAAGGTTTTAGCCTGTCAACATATAAAGGCAATGTCTAAAGGTTTTAGCCTGTCAAACACAATGTCTAAAGGTTTTAGCCTGTCAACACATAAAACAATGTCTAAAGGTTTTAGCCTGTCAGAACATAAAGACAATGTCTAAAGGTTTTAGCCTGTCAACACATAAAGACTATGTCTAAAGGTTTTAGCCTGTCAAATACATAAAGGCATTGTTTAAAGTTTTTAAATTGTGAAGGAAAATAATATTATAGATATTATTATCTTCAAATTATTCTTTAGTTTTATTGGATTCATTAAAAAAAATTAAAAAATTAAACAACAAACCAGGAAGTGAATCAAGGGGAAATGATATACACATTTAGATATTTTTGCTTGCATGTATTATAAGCTAGGCTAGCGCAGTTTATTACCACTAGTCTAAATATAGTTGATATCCAGTCTAGTATGTAGTACCAATGTCTAACAGAAAGATCACTTAAGCTGTAAATCAAATTCTATTAAAAAAAATACAACACTTCACTTTTAAAAAAGGATTTTTTTTTCTAAACATTCAAATGTGTATTACAACCACCCCCCTCCCCCTAGACCTCTCTACTTGCTTGTGTGATGGGTTAAGCAGCCCCTCCCTCTCCCTGCCCTCACCTATAGGCAATCAAGCTGTAATTATCAATGTTGTATCATAGGTCAAGGACATGATCAAACCCTGAAACTTAATCCCTTTGACTTTTAATCCCCAGACACTTAATCCTACCCTACCCCTAATCCAGAATTACATAATGCTTTATGAAGAATTAAGAGTCTGGAGATAAAGTGCCTTGGAATTAAATGAATAGGGGTTACTTGACAAGGATTAAGTGTTAGGGATTAAGTATTTAGGGATTAATAGTCCAGGGATTAAGTGACTGGACACCCATGAAAACATTGAGTCTGTGACAGTTAAAAAAACTTGATTAAAAGACTGCGTTTATGAACGCTGTACTCACCCATGACTGGAGGGGTTGACAAAATAAAAACAACAATGAACTCTGTTGTCGATGATGTGCCTCCTGTTCAGCCCACTCTCATCGTTAAGGTATCTTTCAAATTGGTCATCAATGTACTGTATGATAGGTTTAAAACTGTGGGGGGAAAAAATAATAAACTTCAGATAAATCTTGTTAATATTAGTTTTTTTTTTTTTTAAAGCAGTTTGACATACTCTTGACACCACGGTTAATGACAGGAAAAAAATTGTTTAATTAACATTAGATCAGACACAGAAACAGCGCAACTGCTTCACCTACCCTCAGAGCTAGCAAGGGTGTTTTTTTTAAACCACTACATCAGGCAGAAGTATTTTTATGTGGATAAAGAGCTTGTCTCTGTGACCTTGTGAACTCTGATTACCATCTGTCACACAACCCACCCCCACCCCACCCCCTCCCCCACAGGTACAACATATTGTACATGCTGTGACTGACACCTGTGGTCCTACAACAAAGTGACTTCACACATGCAGACAGCTGTTTGGATGCACAGCAAACAACTTAAAAGAAATAGCATCAATAGCTGCAAGGGTAAGACAGTAGCTTATAACCTTCTCCCACAGAAGGAGGGGGGGAGAAAAGTGGAACAAAACAGTAGGTTCTAGACATGGTCTAGGTAAGCTGGGGGCACCAAAAGGTCAAACGTCTCATTGACTTTATAGCACTGAGTCAGCCAAGTTCAAGATAGAAAACAATGGGAAAGGGGGAGAGGGGGGAAGAGAGAGAGAAATAGCCTGATGGATGGACAATTAGGGGAGATAAGTGCGATTATAAGGGGAGGTAATTCACGATAGGTCATAGTCCCAGTCATAGAGATCATAGGTGAACCAATGCTCTATGTATATCTTACACCTGCTCTGTAAACGTAGGTATTCTTGGAGAGACGTAATAACTCACAGGAAAGTAAGGCTGGAGTTTCCTAATGAAATCAATTCATGGAAAGAGGAAATAGCTCATAGAAAGGCAGGGGTGGAATTTACTAATGAAATCAAGCCTAATCGTGAAAATTGGAATCACCCGTCTGCCCTGCCCCCCCCCCTACACCGTCTGCTGTTTGACCCGAGGTTAGACATAGCTAATGTCAGCTCACCCCTTGCCTTCTATTAGAGCCTTCTTTATTACTCACGCCGGGAGTCTGGGTGAGCGTGCGTGTCTGTAGAGAGCGTGTCAGTGCGTGCGTGTACGTGAGTGTGCGTATTATTTGATTCCCAACGCTCTTTTGTTATCTTATTTTAAAATACATTTCGAAGCTTATAACACATTCTATTAAAATAGAGCCCTTTTTCAAAACCCCCACTCACTACGCATGCCCGGAAGTATAAAAAAAAATACCGATAAAGGAAATGACCGACACCTATCTTCAACTACCATCGATACAAATTAGTGTACCCCTCTCCCCCCCCCCCCCCCCCATTCGCTCGCTCTTTATTAAGCTAATTAGATGATTACGTGGGATTTACCCTAAGCCCCACCGCTCTCAAGAGGAATGTTCTGTTGATTGGTTGTCATGACAACCCTCATCAGATAGCCGAGATCTATAATATGACACTAATTCATCCCAGCTTCGGGCTCGCAGGATCTCCACTACGTTAAGATGTTGTTCAATGTCCAGTTTCTAATGTTGCATGGAAGGAACACACAGTCACAATGTTCCTAGTCAGTCACTCAACCCGAAACCTCTAAAACACGTCATAGAATAATTTGTTATGACACGGGCCTTGTCATTTTGTAGACCCTCTTTGAAATTCCAAACAATACCCGAGGCTACAGAAACAGATCAACTCTACTTCACTTGCCCCAGCCCATGGCCCTTCAGGTTCAAAAGGGAGCTTTTGACAATTCAAAGACCCCTGTATCCCTAAAACAAGACTCGTGTGCACAGACAATGTCCCTATTGTCATTTGACAAATCCCCATGCCCTTCTAAATATTATTGTATCACTATAGACCCCTATATCTATCTACAGACCCCTTTATCCAAAGACCCCTTTATCTATCCATAGACCCTTTTTTTGTATCCATAGACCTCTTTATCTATTCAGAGACTCATTTATCTATCGATATACCCCTTTGTCTATCCATGGACCCCTTTATCTATCTACAGACCCCTTTATCTATCCATAGACCCCCTTTATCTATCCATAGACCCCTTTATCTATCCATAGACCCCTTTATCTATCCATAGACCCCCTTTATCTATCCATAGACCCCTTTATCTATCCACAGACCCCTTTATCTATCTACAGACCCCTTTATCTATCCATAGACCCCTTTATCTATCCATAGACCCCTTTATCTATCCATAGACCCCTTTATCTATCCATAGACCCCTTTATCTATCCATAGACCCCTTTATCTATCCACAGACCCCTTATCTATCCACAGACCCCTTATCTATCCATAGACCCCTTTATCTATCCATAGACCCCTTTATCTATCCACAGACCCCTTATCTATCCATAGACCCCCTTTATCGATCCATAGACCCCCTTTTTCTATCCATAGACCCCTTTATCTATCCATAGACCCCTTTATCTATCCACAGACCCCTTATCTATCCATAGACCCCCTTTATCGATCCATAGACCCCCTTTTTCTATCCATAGACCCCTTTATCTAGCCATAGACCCCCTTTATCTATCCATAGATCCCTTTATCCATAGACTTCATTTATTTGTCCATAGGCCCCATTATCTATCCATAAACCCCTTTATCCCTTTATCTATCCATTGCCCCTTTAATTATCAATAAATCTTTCCTTCACCACATTCAAAGCTACTGTAACCCCCGATTAAGGCTCGGTTTAAAAGCCCTAGTCCCTTGATTAAGACCTCCGCATGTTGTACATTTTTTATTTTTAAAAATTATGGTTTCACCCACGATAAAACTATTTATTCTAGCCACTGGTTTGTTATGGCAGCCCTGGTTTATTTTTTCTTCTAGCATCGCACCTCGAGCACTAACGGTCCATGATTGTGGGGGGTTAAAGGTCAAGGTTCTTAGCAATGTATTTTTAACTCGCTTCTTTAGCTGACAGCCGCAAGTTTGAAAAGGTCACTTTAAAATGAACTGGCCGTTGGCTTTGTTTTCAATTTCAAAATTTTATGTGGGGTTTAAAAAATTTCGATGCGCTGTGTTGGGATTTAAAAGAAAAGAAACCTTTTAATATTATACGTTGATTTTTAAAAACTTTTAATGCGCTGTGGTGGGATTTAAAAGACAGAAATCTTGTTGTATACTTTGAAACACCTCTGCACAGCTCACGGATAACACTTTGGCATATAAGCAACAACAGTGTGGACTCTATATGTAGAGTCGAAATTGACCAACGGCATAATAATGACCTGGACTGTAACTGACCATGATACAACTAACCTTTAATCTGATATACCTTTAAATTATCTGATGATATTAGCAAAGTTGAATAGAGCAACTCAGTCACCTACATTAAAATTGAACAGCACAATAATCGTCTTACACTACAACAAACCTCCACTGCAAATGACCAACACACCGACTGACTAGCACTAAAATTGACCAACACACCGACTAACTAGCACTAAAATTGACCAACACACCGACTGACTAGCACTAACAATGACCAACACACCGACTGACTAGCACTAAGACTGACCTACAGACAAACTGACTAGCACTAAGACTGACCAACACACCGACTGACTAGCACTAAAATTGACCAACACACCGACTGACTAGCACTAAAATTGACCAACACACCGACTGACTAGCACTAAGACTGACCAACACACCCACTGACTAGCACTAAGACTGACCAACACACCGACTGACTAGCACTAAGACTGACCAACACACCGACTGACTAGCACCAAAATTGACCAACACACCGACTGACTAGCACTAACAATGACCAACACACCGACTGACTAGCACTAAGACTGACCTACAGACAAACTGACTAGCACTAAGACTGACCAACACACCGACTGACTAGCACTAAAATTGACCAACACACCGACTGACTAGCACTAAGACTGACCAACAGACCGACTGACTAGCACTAAGACTGACCAACAGACCGACTGACTAGCACTAAGATTGACCGACTGACTAGCATGAAGACTTACCAACAACCCAACAAACCAACACAAAGACTGACGAACACACCAATGACCAACACACCAACCGACAAACACAAACTGACCAACCGACAAACACGAAGACTGACCAACACACCAACCGACCAACACAAGAACTGACCACAGACCAACTTACCAATCTATGGAGTTGAGCGAGTCCCCAAAGCCGGGTGTGTCCACCACAGTTAACCTCAGCTTGACCCCTCTCTCCTCGATCTCCACAGTAGAGGCATCGATCTTCACCGTCTGATCGATTTTCTCTGGAACAGACAGGTATTCAATGTTAGTATACGTTCTCAGGTTGAGTACCATATAGGTGCTTATCGTTAGTACCATACAGGTATTCAATGTTAGTATACGTTCTCATGTTGAGTGCCATATAGGTAATTATCGTTAGTACCATATAGGTAATTAACGTTAGTACCATACTATTACTCATGTTTAGTACCATACAAGTACTTATGTTCAGTATACGTTTTTAAGTTTTGTACCATACTAGTACTCATAGTTAGTACCATACAAGTACTCATGTTTACTATCATACAAGTACTCACGTTAGTACCATACAAAACCTCATGGTTAGTACCATGTTCAGTACTCATAAAATCCAAAAATAAATAGGTAAATGATGTTGAAAGAAAACGTTATAACTATACAATCTGTTGCCCGAACTTCTAATCGTGGCGCCTATCTTATCAAGGTAAACAGCTAGACTGTTTGTTGAAGCTGTCATTAAATAATTTCAGGAGATGGAAAGTCGATATAATTTTAAATCCATGTGCTGTTGCTTGATTTAATCAATACGGCTTTAAGTGTGATGGGCAGTTTGACTGACCATCATGGGACAGTTTGATGGGACAGCTTGATTGACCATCATGGGACAGTTTGATGGGAGTTTGACCATCATGGGACAATTTGATGGGGCAGTTAGACTGACCATCATGGGACAGTTTGACTGACCACCATGGGACAATTTGAAGAGACAGCTTAATTGACCATCATGGGACAGTTTGACTGACCATCACGGGACAGCTTGATGGGAGTTTGACTGACCATCATGGGGCGGTTTGACTGACCATCACGGGACAGTTTGACTGACCATCACGGGACAGTGTGATGCGACAGTCTGACTATCAGCCATCGACCCACTCCTATTATTCCTCCTCCCGGCAACACTCCCAACACCCCCCTCCCCCCCCGTGTCCACGGTAACTGGTACAAACAAAACTGACCAGCGTCCACTCAACACGCTATTATTGGCAGCTTAGAACAACACATTAGCTCTGCTGGCTATACGCCCTTCTCTAGTCTCCCACAGAGCTAAGCACTGACTCAATAATTGAATTTTTACTCTAGAAAATCTAAACCACCTAAGTTAAAATCTCCTTCAACTGATCTCATCAACACAGCCTGTATAAAAATCAATATCTGTCATTTATAAATCTATTTAAAAGAAAACCATCAATAAAAGATTTTTTTTTCTAACTCTTTTTTTTTATGTTTTCGTTTTTCTTTTGATTTTTTTTTTTTTAATTTGAGCAGAAGACAAACGTTTGAAAATTTTAATTAAATCAAAATTTTCTGGAGTTTAATGAAAAATAAACATCGACTACACACAACAATAGGGAAAAAAATATACATTTAAGCGCAATGTTTAGCCAAGTACCATCATCAGTTCAGAATTTTTTTTCTTAAACTGGATGTCATTTTCATCCAAGTCTAATCTGCCGTGATATGAGCAAAGAAATCAATAGCCCAACTACAAAGCTCGAGTAATCAACATTGACTGTCAATAACCTAGCCCATCACAGGGGATTCAAGACGATTTTCACGTCAATGAGACGTGACCTGGAAATTTAAGAGGCGAGGGAGGGGTGGGGGTGGTCGAAGGTCAGGATGGAAGGTAGGGGTGGGTGACCGCAGGGACCAGGGGAGGGGTGAACGTGTTGATTGTCTTGATGAAGTGCCATCGAGGGTAAAATGCTCGAGGTTATCTCAGCGTCTGGTACATTAATGGAAGGCCCGCATCTGGAGTGTGTGGACCGTGAGATGGACCGCCGGTATAAGAATTGAAGGCCCGCATCTGGAGTCTGTGGCCCGTGAGATGGACCGCCAGTATATGAAAGGAAGGCCCGCATCTGGAGTCTGTGGGCCGTAAGATGGACCGCCGGTATAAGAATTGAAGGCCCGCATCTGGAGTCTGTGGCCCGTGAGATGGACCGCCAGTATAAGAATTGAAGGCCCGCATCTGGAGTCGGTGGGCGTAGAGATGGACCGCCGGTATAAGAATTGAAGGCCCGCATCTGGAGTCTATGGGCCGAGAGATGGACCGCCAGTATATGAATGGAAGGTCTGCATCTGGAGTCGGTGGACCGTGAGATGGACCGCCAGTATATGAATGGAAGGTCTGCATCTGGAGTCGGTGGACCATGAGATGGACCGCCAGTATATGAATGGAAGGTCTGCATCTGGAGTCGGTGGGCCGAGAGATGGACCGCCAGTATATGAATGGAAGGTCTGCATCTGGAGTCGGTGGGCCGAGAGATGGACCGCCAGTATATGAAAGGAAGGCCGTCATCTGGAGTCGGTGGGCCGAGAGATGGACCGCCAGTATATGAATGGAAGGTCTGCATCTGGAGTCGGTGGACCGTGAGATGGACCGCCAGTATAAGAATGGAAGGTCTGCATCTGGAGTCGGTGGACCGTGAGATGGACCGCCAGTATAAGAATGGAAGGTCTGCATCTGGAGTCGGTGGACCGTGAGATGGACCGCCAGTATAAGAATGGAAGGTCTGCATCTGGAGTCGGTGGACCATGAGATGGACCGCCAGTATAAGAATGGAAGGTCTGCATCTGGAGTCGGTGGACCGTGAGATGGACCGCCAGTATAAGAATGGAAGGTCTGCATCTGGAGTCGGTGGACCGTGAGATGGACCGCCAGTATAAGAATTGAAGGCCCGCATCTGGAGTCTGTGGCCCGTGAGATGGACCGCCAGTATATGAAAGGAAGGCCGTCATCTGGAGTCGGTGGGCCGAGAGATGGACCGCCAGTATAAGAATGGAAGGTCTGCATCTGGAGTCGGTGGACCGTGAGATGGACCGCCAGTATAAGAATGGAAGGTCTGCATCTGGAGTCGGTGGACCGTGAGATGGACCGCCAGTATAAGAATGGAAGGTCTGCATCTGGAGTCGGTGGACCGTGAGATGGACCGCCAGTATAAGAATGGAAGGTCTGCGTCTGGAGTCGGTGGACCGTGAGATGGACCGCCAGTATAAGAATGGAAGGTCTGCATCTGGAGTCGGTGGACCGTGAGATGGACCGCCAGTATAAGAATGGAAGGTCTGCATCTGGAGTCGGTGGACCGTGAGATGGACCGCCAGTATAAGAATGGAAGGTCTGCATCTGGAGTCGGTGGACCGTGAGATGGACCGCCAGTATAAGAATGGAAGGTCTGCATCTGGAGTCGGTGGACCGTGAGATGGACCGCCAGTATAAGAATGGAAGGTCTGCATCTGGAGTCGGTGGACCGTGAGATGGACCGCCAGTATAAGAATGGAAGGTCTGCATCTGGAGTCGGTGGACCGTGAGATGGACCGCCAGTATAAGAATGGAAGGTCTGCATCTGGAGTCGGTGGACCGTGAGATGGACCGCCAGTATATGAAAGGAAGGCCGTCATCTGGAGTCGGTGGGCCGAGAGATGGACCGCCAGTATATGAATGGAAGGTCTGCATCTGGAGTCGGTGGACCGTGAGATGGACCGCCAGTATAAGAATGGAAGGTCTGCATCTGGAGTCGGTGGACCGTGAGATGGACCGCCAGTATAAGAATGGAAGGTCTGCATCTGGAGTCTGTGGACCGTAAGATGGACCGCCAGTATAAGAATTGAAGGCCCGCATCTGGAATCTGCGGACCGAGAGATGGACCGCCAGTATAAGAATTGAAGGCCCGCATCTGGAATCTGCGGACCGAGAGATGGAACGTCCACTTCTCGAATCTGTGGGCCGACATAAGAAACGCCGGTTGTGTTTGTAATCACGGCGAAAACTGGTGATCCATCATTAGGGGTCATCCATTTATGACGTCCACAATTTTTTTAGATTTTGGCGTCCACTTATTTCCCTTTTATAAAAGTCCATACGCGTCCACAAAAGTCAATTTTTTGTCCCCCCCCCCCCCCCCCCCCGTGTGGATGACCCCCTTAGATTTGGGTAGAATGGAGATGGTTTAGAAGATCAATAGCAGAGAGTAATGTTGCTAATTATTGAAAATATAGCTGCTTGTTCGAATGCTAAATCTTGAGAATATAGCAGCGTGTTAGAATGCTAAATATTGATAGCACCATAGAGGTAGATCGAGAGAGTAAGGGAATGGGTCTTCAGTCTTGAATGAATACTGGGCCAGAATCTAGTCCAAAACTCTTGCCAGAAACAGGTATGCACGTAAGGGTGCAGGTATGCAGGTAATGATGCACGTAATGGTGTAGGTATGCACCTAACGACGGTTAACAAACAGGTAGGAGAGGCTTTAGGAACAGGAATGTACACACCAGCAGGGATAATATTTACCTTGAATCTTTAATTACAATAATCACATTGAAACCATTTAATTTTTAACTTGTGGACAGATTTTTGTGTATATACAGCAACTGAAAAGAGCCACAGTACTTAAATCTAGCGACGTCACAGACTCATTGTAAACATAAGTGTAGGGGGCGTTTCAGGTCGTGTATAATGTGAGTTTTGAAACTTTGATAACGAGGTACTAAATGGGGAGGTGTTAATTGGTGTGAGGTAGCATTCACTCTCCCCCCTCCCACACACACACAACTCTGCACCCCACCCCACCCAAAATCATGCGTGTGCGTGTGCTCCCGTGAACTCACCTGAGGCTGAAGGGATGTGCCTCTCTGGGTAGAGATCTGTCAGGAACAAACTGTTGACCAGGGTAGATTTACCCAGGCCTGACTCACCTGGGGAGAGACAGAGGATTGTAGTAGAAGGATTGTGATCAGGGGAATGTTGTATGGGGATTGTGGTCAGGGATTATGGGCAGGTGATTGTAATCAGGTCATCGGATTGTAGTCGGGAAATTATGGTCAATGGATTGTATGTAACCAGGCGATTGTGGTTAGGGGATTGTCGCCAGGGGATTGTAGTCAGGTGCTAGTAGTCAGGGGATTGTGGTCAGGGGATTGTGGTCAGGGGATTGTGGTCAGGGGATTGTGGTCAGGGGATTGTGGTCAGGGTGTGACCTACTTAGGTCGAGTCAGGTTCTATTTTTATTTTGACATTGTATAATACCTTATATGGAGTGATTGTGCAACATAGAAATTTTCCATTAAGATCTGATTGAATGATTCTGGTCAGATGACTATCCCAACCAATGGCTACATGAGTTGAGGATAATCTCCCCTGTGGCGGAAGTCTTTAATTGGACCGCACACTCGCCACACGTGGCAGTTTTACCTTGATCAGGCAGCCGTCCATATTGTCCGGCAATAGATTCTGACCATTTGAACGTGAGAGAACTTAAGTCCTGTGTGTGCTACGCTTTCTTAAGTTGATTTAGTCTTCTAGTATAATATTACTTGTCGCCAAGTAATTCTTGAAGCTATAGCAGTGTTGTGTGGCCTGTGGCTAGTTTTACAGTGGTGAAATCTGTGATAGTGTTTTTTCTTACATTTTGTAAGTTGGGTTTTGATATTCTATACATTAAATATTTTATCTAGTTTCACCTTGTGTTCTGCCACAACTGTGTTCGCTGATTAAAGGTTGTATGTAGATTGGATGAGTGTTAATTACAATAGTATCACTAGTTTCCCCTAGACATCGAATTCGAGCCCTAGTGTGCCGTTGTGTTAGTATTCATCCATTTAAGCCGTACGGCATTTGCATATAACCCGGAAAAAAGAATCCGGGGACGTTCACCTTCTATTTGGCTGATAGATAGGGGACGTTACAAAGTGGGGGCTCGCCGAGATTTAATCTGTCGTTCCAGTTGTTGGTTATATCAGTAAGCACTAAGTTTAGTTTGATTTAGTTGTGTTTATATCCAGTGAAGCCGTGTTATTGAAACGCGCGCAAGGCTAGGATTATCTAGGTCAATAGCCAGACGTGTCGTCCTAGATTGAAGAGGTCAAGTACACGGCCCAACGCACCGTGTTAAGTTAGTGAACCTAGGCTTGTTGTGATTTGAAAGTTAGTGTTATGGAATCTTTTTTGGCTAATCCCACGGTTGAAGATGTAGAAAAGTTGAGTAGAAAAGTTTTGGTTAGTGTTGTTAAGGAATTGAAATTGGATTATTCTGTTACGCAGAAATCAGAGGTGTTGAGAGATAAAATTGTTGTTCATTTCATTAATGAAGGTGTATTTGATGAAAGTTTGTTGGCGGATGTGTTACTTCGCGAGGAGAAACCTCTAGAAGAGAGGGAGCTTTTGTTAAAAGAAAAGGAGTTTGAAACTAAAAGTGCTTTAGAGAAGGAGAAAGTTGCTTTAGAGAAACAGGAGTTAGAGGCTAAAATTGCTTTAGATAAGAGGAGGTTGGAATTAGAGTTTGGTCAAGTTAGTGATGTCACTTCTCTGGTAGATCCAAAAAAGTTGTCGGTAGGGCAAGTGATTGCCAAATTTGGGAAATTAGTTCCTAAATTTGATGAAACAGATTTGGTCGTTTTCTTTAACTCATTTGAGAGTTTAGCGAAGACATGTGAATGGCCCGAAACTTCCATTACTGCTTTATTGAGCTCGGTCCTTACTGGGAAAGCTGCAAAAACATACCAGGCACTCTCTCACGACGTTCAAAATAACTATAGTTTGGTCAAGACTGCCATTTTGAAGGCCTACGCACTGACGCCCGAGGCCTATCGGACAAAATTCCGAACACTCCGCAAGTTACCCACTCAATCATATGTGGAATTTCTCTTTGAAAAGGAGAAAATATTCTCAAGGTGGCTACACTCTGAAGAAGTTTCTGAGTTTGAGAAACTCAGGTCACTTATCCTAAGGGAAGAATTCCTATCGTCCCTGCCTGAAGAGATACGACTACACATACTGGATAACAAGATAATTGACGTCCAGAAGGCTGCTGAGTCGG
Organism: Physella acuta; assembly: GCF_028476545.2. Classification (NCBI taxonomy): domain Eukaryota; kingdom Metazoa; phylum Mollusca; class Gastropoda; family Physidae; genus Physella; species Physella acuta. The sequence goes on from NW_026731815.1 coordinate 302,531, forward strand.
CTGACACATATATGTTGGTGCATAAGAAACCACCAGTGTCAGGAAACCGCCTCAACCCCGTGCTTCCCCTTTTTGGCAGCAATCCTCCTGTTGGCCAATACGTGAAGGCATCACAGTCCAGAGAGAAACCAAGATCAACTCTCAATCGTCGAGCAGTTTGCCAGTTCTGCAAAAGACCTGGTCATCATGTCAAGGACTGTTACAAACGTCTTCAATTTAACAGAGAGGTGGTGCGTACTTCTGCGCACTATGCTCTACCCCCTCAAGCTGCCGGTTCAAATATGAACTCTAGAATTCCAAAGGACTCTAACCCTAAGTGTCCGCAAGAAGGTAGTCAAATCTCCACACATTATGTGCAGTCACATTTTGACTGTTCTCGCCACCATCCAGTTTCTTCCGAGTCTACCGATCTCGAGGGATCGAGAAAAGTTGACTTTTCATCTTTTATTGCCGAAGCCATCATTAGCAAACCAGGTGATCCGTTGTCTCAGCGGAATATCACCGTCCTAAGAGACACAGGAGCGTCACAATCACTCCTTTTGAAAAGTTCAATGGACATTACACCAGAGACGAACACCGAAAGGATTTCCATTATCCAGGGAGTGGGGACAAAATCAACTGTCGTCCCTTTACACAAGTTTGCTCTGAAACATCATCTCGTCGAAGGTGAGGTCATTTTAGGTGTGATAGATAGTATTCCTGTCCCAGGAGTACACCTACTTCTAGGGAATGACCTTGCGGGAAGCAAAGTATACCCCTGTACGGTTTCAGACCCTTGGTCAACAGTTCCAGATAATGATTATGAACTGTATCCTGCATGTGCGGTGACAAGAAGCCAGACCAAACAATTGGCTGACATAACGTCTGAACCACACCCGCCATCATCGTCAAGAAATTCGACTCCCAAATTGGAGTCTATGCTTCCAGAAAACACAAGCCTGGGCTTACCCCTGAGAATATCTCAGGAAGACATCATTAAAGCTCAACAAGTCGACGAGGAACTCAAAGCAACGGTCGAAAAATCTCTATCATCTGACGATGGAGAATATTTCTCCGAGAACGGCCTCTTCTTTCGTCGCGCTATACCAGTGGATGCCTCACCAGCCGAACCATGGTTGGGTAAAAACCAGCTGTGGGTCCCTCCACCTTATCGGCATGAAATACTTAAGCTGGCACATGACCATCCAATGTCAGCGCACCCAGGAGTCTCTAAAACGACGGCGAAGATCAAAGAACTGTTCTTTTGGCCCAAAATGAGAAATGATGTGTCGCGTTACTGTAAAAGTTGCACGAACTGTCAGTTGGCCGGAAAGCCAAACCAGACAATTCCTAAGGCCCCTTTGAGTCCGATTCCTGTATTAGAAGAACCCTTTTCTAAAATCGTCATGGACTGTGTAGGTCCCTTGCCTAAAACCAAGGCGGGCAACGAGTACCTACTTACCTTTATGTGTTCAAGTACCCGTTTTCCCGAGGCGATTCCCTTACGGAACATTAAGGCAAAGACTGTAGTCAGAGCCATGACCCGGTTCTTCACTACCTTTGGATTACCTAGAATCGTGCAAACAGATCAAGGCAGCAACTTCACCAGTCACCATTTTCAGGAAGCACTAGCCAAGCTAGGCGTTACCCACATCACCAGCTCAGCCTACCACCCTCAGTCTCAAGGCGTACTTGAGAGGTTCCACCAAACCCTCAAAACCATGCTAAGAACGTTCGCTAACAGTAACACCCAATGGGATGAGACTGTTCCTTGGATTATTTTCGCCGCGAGGGACTGTGTCCAGGACTCTTTAGGTTACTCTCCTTTTCAACTTGTGTTTGGACATTCTGTCCGTGGTCCCCTGAAGCTGATACACGAACGGTGGACAGGTACCAGCGATCATCTTGTGGAAAACTTTGACGATTTTCACGTTCGACTGAAAGCTGTGTGCGAGATGGCTCACAAGAACTTAAGGAAGGCCCAAGTGAGAATGAAAGGACTGTATGATAAGAGTTCTTGTAAACGAACATTCAATCCAGGCGAGAAAGTTCTTGTGTTAGTGCCTAATCTGAACAATGCGTTATCCTTGAGATAGTGTGGACCCTTTACTGTGCATTCAAAATTAAGTGATTTGAACTATGTGGTCAATACGCCCGACAGAAGAAAGAAACAGACAGTGTATCATGTTAACTCACTGAAAAAGTATTATGATAATTGTAACAATTTTCATTCCACAGCTAAGATTACCTTACCTGTATGTTCAAATGTTTCTGATGATGTGATACGTGATAAATTGAAACCCCCAAAATTGGTAAATTCTTCCTTTTTAGATAATTTGAATGTCCGCCTTATGCATTTGTCCACAGAGGAAAGCCATAAATTGTCTGAAGTTAATTCTACTGTAAACCTTTACAGAAATCACCTTTTATGCAAGTTCTGTAAAGCTTCAATTACCTATTTGGGTTATCAAGTGGGAACGAACCAAGTTCGGCCCATTGAAGCTAAAGTAGATGCTATTGTAAGGTTACCTCCTCCCAAAAATTGTAAAGAAATCAAAAAGTTCCTTGGGATGGCTGGTTACTATAGGCGGTTCTGTCAAAACTTTTCAGCTATTGCTGAACCTCTTACTGCATTATTGAAAAAGGGTGTTGAGTTTGAATGGTCAAATAAATGTCAAGAAGCTTTTTTAACCATTAAGTCATTTTTATCTAATGCTCCTGTTATGGCTGCGCCAGATTTCAGCAAGCCCTTTAAACTTGCCATTGATGCTAGCAACTTAGCCATTGGCTCAGTCCTATTTCAAGAAGACAACATGGGAATTGACCATCCCATTGCCTTTTTTTCCAGGAAGTTAAATGAGAACCAAAAGAATTACTCTACTATTGAAAAAGAGGCTTTAGCTTTGGTTTTGTCATTACAACATTTTGAAGTCTATGTCTCTTCTTCAACCAATCCAGTCAGAGTGTTTTCTGACCATGATCCCCTGAAATTTACCTCTAAGTTAGGACAGACAAATCAAAGAATATTGAGATGGTGCTTATATTTCCAAAATTTTAATCTGGAAATTTCACACATTAAGGGTAGTGATAATGTTGTGGCTGATTGTTTGTCAAGGATGTAAAATCTTATTGCACACATTGATCATGTGACATGTTTTGTGGTTCATTAAGACCATACACAAGTGTTGTGTTTTAACATGGGAATGAGTGGTATGATTTTTGATTTTTTCAAAATTCCAATCCTGTTGAATATTTTGTTTATTTTCAGGTGAACCTTAATTAAAGGTGGTGTTTGATTATATGTAATCTTTTATAATAATATGTCTCACATGACTCAGTTGATATTGTAGCTAGTCATTGAAATAAAGGTCTTACCCTAGCGGGTTTACCACTTTTAATATCCTCATGGAAATGTTGTAATACCCTTTTCTGAGGGATTTTGATGTATAATTACTTTTTGAAGGGTTACTTCCCTTTCACCAATTGTAAAAGTTTGAGTTACTTCCCTTTTATGTTCAGGGATATTTTCATCTGGTTTTATGATTTTGATTGCCTACATTTGTAAAACATTTTTTTTATTTCATTGCCAGATCGGTTCCTTATGTATGTTTTTGTGGAACCTATCTGTCACTTCCAAAAAGGGAGGGGATGTGACCTACTTAGGTCGAGTCAGGTTCTATTTTTATTTTGACATTGTATAATACCTTATATGGAGTGATTGTGCAACATAGAAATTTTCCATTAAGATCTGATTGAATGATTCTGGTCAGATGACTATCCCAACCAATGGCTACATGAGTTGAGGATAATCTCCCCTGTGGCAGAAGTCTTTAATTGGACCGCACACTCGCCACACGTGGCAGTTTTACCTTGATCAGGCAGCCGTCCATATTGTCCGGCAATAGATTCTGACCATTTGAACGTGAGAGAACTTAAGTCCTGTGTGTGCTACGCTTTCTTAAGTTGATTTAGTCTTCTAGTATAATATTACTTGTCGCCAAGTAATTCTTGAAGCTATAGCAGTGTTGTGTGGCCTGTGGCTAGTTTTACAGTGGTGAAATCTGTGATAGTGTTTTTTCTTACATTTTGTAAGTTGGGTTTTGATATTCTATACATTAAATATTTTATCTAGTTTCACCTTGTGTTCTGCCACAACTGTGTTCGCTGATTAAAGGTTGTATGTAGATTGGATGAGTGTTAATTACAATAGTATCACTAGTTTCCCCTAGACATCGAATTCGAGCCCTAGTGTGCCGTTGTGTTAGTATTCATCCATTTAAGCCGTACGGCATTTGCATATAACCCCGAAAAAAGAATCCGGGGACGTTCACCTTCTATTTGGCTGATAGATAGGGGACGTTACAAGGGGATTGTGAGACCTGAGCCAACACCACTTACCGACAACCATGAGGGTGAACTCAAAGCCCTTTTTCACAGACTTCCTGTGCACCTGATTGGGCAGATTGGCGAACCCGACATAGCCCGATTGTTCTGGGTTGACAAACTGGAACAAAACAAAAAACACAAATTAGAAGGCTGTGTGTTCATGGGAGGAAAACAGTTCAAGGGGAGTTAATGCTGAGTTCGGGTAAATGGGAGAGAATAAAAGAAAGGTGGGGAAGAGAAATCAGATAACTCTGGTAATAAAATTGTTGAATCGTGAGTGTCCACGGTAGATTTATTCCAATTTTGTTGAATGGCATTGAAAACAAAACAGAAAAGTGAAACTACGATAATGACTTCTCATGCTTTAAAATTATTCGGCTTTTGAAGTGGTGGAAAAAAATGGAGTGGAAGAGTGTTATTTCAGAACTTAGTAATAGGTAAATACACAATAAGCCAATACATATAAATAAAATACAAAACTAGACATTTCTTCTATTTATTTGATAGTTTTCATACTAGTTTAAATAGAACAATAAGGGTAGGGCGAGCTATCACTGCCAACCCAAAGGTCAGGAGTTCGGACCCCCAGTAGATGCGGTTCGTTTATATGGCTTTGGTTCCCCCACATAAATAACACGTGTATGGCTTTTGTCAAAATACGCTATGGGAATCAAATACAGATCTGGATTGCTTAATGTAAACAGCAAATAGGTCATCTACGGAGGAAACTAGAAAAAAAAAACAAAAAACGCACGGTTTTCATGTGACTCAACAACGTTTTAAGAAATACCCCCCCCCCCCCCCCCATCCCCCAACAACACATATTAACCGTGTCTCACGTTACAACCGTCACGGTTCACACTATCCAGGCACGTGAGAACGTGAGCAGCACACACGTCTGCGCCGCCATCCACCCGGCACCTGCACTCTGTCACCGGTGCTACCGTCAGGTCACGGGATTTCAACGTTTTTTTTACGAGAGTAAAAACGAGTCCGTTTCCCTGGCATTACACCGAGTCTGTTTATGTAGACAACTTAAGGAAATCGTGTACAGTCAAGTACTCGAACAAAGAAACTTCTGTGTGCGTAAGATTTTATCGCTGCAACTTTCGATGCAGAAGTGTGCGACACCACGCCTTAGGACACGGGTTCCCAACCTGGGGCTTTCTGGGGGGTCGCCAACTGGTATACTAAACCTTAGTAATTTGAAACAAAACATAAATATTTAGAAGAATTTTTGAAATTCGGCTTTACTAACATCACTGGAAAGGGAATAAAGAAGAAGCAAAGCGCACTGTACACAGTTGTTCTCAGTCACCAGTTTATGAAATCTTCAAAACTAAAACGTCATTTGAGACGAGTCATTCGAAACACACCAAAAAAGATTTGGAGTTCTTTCGTCGGTACGAAGCTAGTTGCAAACGTCAGAGACTTGATCGAACAGGAAGTTTTCACCAAGGAAACACAGCATTAGTGCAAGCATCACATGAAGTCGCGACAGAAAATGCCAAGCGAAAACAAACACAATATGAGAAAATCGCATCAAACGCTGCATGTTGAAGATGGTGAAGTTAATTCTTACATGTCCGTAGATGTTTAATAACACATTTTTATTGAAATTAAGCTTTCACCATTGTTTGCTTTTCAAGTTGATAAATCAACAGTCGTGAGTTCGTGTTCGCAGTTGCTGGTCTTTGTTTATATTCATTCAGATGATAGCAAAGAAGAGTTGCTCTTTTGTGAAGATAGCATGGAGAAAATAAATAGTTTTTTTTTTTAAATTGGATGATTAAAATGGGTTAAATCGGCTGTGAGGGTTTGTGCGGATGATGCACCATCTATGTTTAGGTCAAAATCGGGCTATCAGAAAGCAGAAAAGATTTCGCTCCCTAACCACTACCATCACCAATCGCCATCAAGACTCCATTGCTGGTATAAGTGGTAAATTATATAAAATCTGGAGCCTTCAAAGAACTACAGTGCGCTGGCTGTCAAACGAATTGTTGTGAATCGTGTTTTTGAATTGAAATCTGAAATCAAATTGTTCTTGGAAATGCAAAGGAAACAAGACCTTTTGGTATACTTAAAACGACATAGAGTGGCTGGAGAGAGTATCATACCTAGCAGATGTGTTCGAACATCAACATAAGCATAACCTGAAGCTTCAGGGAAAATGAACGAATATTATCACTTTCCATGATTATCTGGGGAAATTTTATCAAAGCTGCAAAATCGGCAAAGAAAATAAATCTTGGAAATATTGTAAATTTGAGAAACTCTGCAGTGTGTATGAATCTAATTGTGAGATAATTAAAATTTTGAAAGAAGAAATTTCTGGGCATCTTGAATCTATTGAAAACAAACTGCAGCGCTATTTCTCTGAGCTGAAAAAAAAGAATCTGCATTGACGCATTACCCATTCTCTTCTTCCCTCGATGTTGCCAGCATTCACGATGAATTACAAGATGAATTCTTTGATTTGTAGAATGATTCCGCGTAAGATAAACAAGTTAATTAAAAAGTCTAGTGACATTTAAGCGCAATTTCCTTATGTTATCTAAAAATAGCTCTGTCGTAGCGTAAATCAAGAGCAGGGTTAGTAAAACCATTGGTTAGTTATTAAAACGTTTTTTATTAAAAAAAATTCAGTATTTTACATGTTTTATTTACAATAGAGTTACATGACTAAAAACCATTGCGCGCCTAGCTACTGAACGTGATGTCGCAGCCATTGAACGTGATGGCGCAGCTATTGAACGTGATGACGCGTGTGGTGTGGTTGGAAAAAAATGCCTACTAATTCGGTCCAAATTTTAATTAATTAAAAAAAAAATTGTGACCGAACGAAAGGATATTTTTGAAAACTTTCTTAGGCAATATTGTTCTAAATTATGGCAGGAATCGATTGGTACATGTTTCAAGTCGCTAAGTGGTCTGGTTGCCGAGATATGGGCAAAAAACTGCATTTTTTCGAGGTTTTTTGGCTTTTCCGGGAAATCCATGAAAGAAACCCGGAATTTGTATGGCCTATGCTCATCCTCGTAACTTGCTTAACATAATTGCTTTTGGAACTAGTCATCGATATTGCCTCGTTGAGGAGGAGATACGACTTAAAGCTGCGGACACACATTCATCCATTCATCCATCCATCCAGAAATGACGGGTTAATAAACGCAATTCTCCAGAATGGAAATTGCGCTAAAAACTGCACACTCAATTTTGGTGTAGTATTCACCATTCATACCCAAACGTAAAATTGATTGACTTTTCGAGAATAGATTTTCAACACTATTTTTCGATTAAAAACAAAATCAAGATAATGATAATGACATAGGTTGGCGTTAACAAAAAAAAAATACTTTAAAAAAAAATTAACCGCGAATGTTTAGTGAATAGTATGCAATTTTACTCAAGGTATTAAAACAGTTATCAAGAGTAGTTTATATTGAAAGTCTACTAGAAAATGTTATTTTAGTGCTTATTAATTTCCATACTAATTTCGGCTTTTTAATTCTATGGGGGTCGCGGGTCACTTAATTTTTATAAAAGGGGGTCGCCACCCGAAAAAGGTTGGGAACCACTGCCTTAGGAGTTCTCAAACGCAGGGGCAAGAAATCTAATCAGACAAAATATCTGTTTTCGAGATAAACATTTTTACAGTTATACAAGGTTTAAAAAAACAATGATGTGTGGTTATAAAATATACCGACTAGATCTAGGTTGGTCTAAGCCTCTGGGAAGGAAATGTTCCAATTTGAAGGCTCATCCAATTTTACGCTAACCATCGGTCAAGTGGAAGAAATGAGAGAAATAATATGAGCTGCGAGACTTACAAACGTGGATTTCTAAAGACTCAAAAATTAAATTCTACAAACAGAAATGTTTATTGTAATGTCGACGGAATATGTTATTTTAAATAAGGATTGTACAAAATGCAGTTGTGTAATAAGCAGAAAAAAAAATATATATAAAACTAAAAAAGGTCCTGCGAATTTTGGATAAGGGTGGACATTCATTGTGTTTATCCTTAAAGATAAGATAAAAGTAGCGGTAGTACGGCCCCACTGTGGTACTAACTAAGCCCGTTGTAACAAGATATGAAGTTTGTATGTGTAAGTAAAACTAGAATATTCCGTCTAGTCTAGCCTTGAGATTTACAACAGTGCTTTAGGTTAAGCAATACAGTGCCACCAACGTTAACACAAATAGAAGATAGATCCAACCAAGAGTCCTGATCTACTTGTGTTTAAAAACGTACACATGTTTGTTATGTCCCTTGTCTCGTTGTTATGACGTGTCTGGTATTGTGGGGGGGGGGGGGGGTTCAAACATAATAAAAAATATAACGAACATCTGAACAGGAAATAATTAAGGGCCGTGTTTTTACTTGCGGTGATATAAAAAAATTGTTTGAAAGACAAGACACGCCATGACATCACAATTTTCACAAAACAGAAACAAAAAAATAAAAACATTATGCTGAACACCATATGACAATAATTAACAAAACGAGAAGGCCATTTTTAAATATATATATCAAAAACCTAAAAATTAAATATAAATTGTAATGTATTCTCAATTTTGCATCCAGCTCTAAGCCCACACACCTTACTAGTGTAGTAAAGTCAAGACCGCCACCTGTGGTGCCAACTACAGCACTATCAATTTCATGTCTCTACTTCATCTGCCCCGTGCCCCGTCAGGGCTAAACAAGAACTTTACAAACATTTTAAAGGTGATTTTTCATGTGTACGTCTTTTTTAAAACTTATCTCAAAATCACAGACTGTACCATTTCAATATGACCACTGTGTATTGAGCCGTGGTTCCATAGGTACAAATGTATGTCGTCACATCCATAAAGCCGGCACTAATGAGGACATTAATTATGTTGTACACACCAGCACCAGGCAGGCACTTGAGGAGCGGCCGTCAAATGACGCCGGCAACTTGTTCCAGCTCATGCACGGCCAGAGTGAGTACAGCTCCCACTTGACGCGCGTGCGTGTGTGTGTGCGTCTGTGTTCTGGGACAAGCGGTGTGCTGGAGTGTTTTTTCTACACGGGCGGCGAGTGTGGGTCGCTTTGGGCAGAGACAGTTTTCTATTTGGTGGGTGCTGGGGAGGGGGGGGGTGAAGAGGGGAGAGTCGTAACGAGGAACTGGCATGAATAAATAATATCATAGCTTTTATCATTACAATTACAGTTTTCGAAAAAAGAAAAACTAAATGTATTGAATCGAGGTTTTTGTTCATTTCTTTCCGGTGAGGACAATGCCTGTTATGGAACGAACTGGAGCGTTCAACTAATTTTGCGTTCAACTTGACAACAACGAAGGATATCTTCGGGCTATATAAGCCATCAGACAATCTAGTTTGACAATCTACAACCAAGCCATCATTAGAAATCATTCTGACCCCAACTATCTATAAAGTAGCATCAAGGCTGCAAAGTCTCATGGATACAAAAAAACCTAGAAAGAAATCCAGCCACACTATCTTATATAGTATCGACCTTTAGAATTTCTATGAGAAAAGTGTGTTTCAGTAAAAATATAAAGAGAAATAATAGGACGTAACTATCTTTATTCTATAAAGTTTGACTACATATGTGTTAATCTCCAAGCATTGACAGGAAATGTGCGTTGTTAGGGTATCGAAACACAGGAACCATGTCAAGAACAATCCCACCATTCCTGAAATACACCCCATCAACAGCCTGACCCAGAACATCTCCCCAGGCTACCTGTACTCGGTGCTAGAGCTCATCTGCGTCAGGTGTAATTTAGAATCACCTGCTAATTACAGGCTGGGGGACGTGTGTTTATAGTTCCAAGTTGGGGGGAGGGGGAGATTACTCTCTGGGTAAATTGTTTCATATGTTACAGGTTAACTTGGCTCAGGAATCTAACATCGTCTTGTTTTCACGTGCACACACACTCAACTTTTTACATCGTTTACAAGATGTTTTTTTTTTTGTTGTTGTGTAAAGCAGCTAGGTGGATCCTAACTTAGATTTATTGGACGTTCTTTCACAACATGGGGTGTGGGGTTAGGAGTAGGTGGGGGTATGACAGGAGTGGGGTGGTAGAGGAAAACGTATGGGACAAGGGGCTTGTGCGCTGGGGTAGGTATTCCGGTAGATTTGGGGGTAGGTGTTTGGGATAGGAATCAGGATCTCCGTTGGGGAAAGGGAAGGGGCTGGATAGAGAGTAGGAAAATCGACCAAAGAAGACAAGTATGGAAACGAAGATTGGATCGTTGCCCAATGAACAAAAACATAGGTTTTAATTTAAGAATTAAACTCGGAAAACGGAATATAAAAACTGGAGACGTGAGACTAAGCTGAAGGGAGCGAAAAATCCAATTCGTTTAAAGTAAGTCCATGACCCAGCATACACTCGCGAGCCATAGAGAAGTACAGGAATAAGGTAGACAGCACATCGTGGGCGCGGGGTCAAAGGTTAGACGAATTCTTATAAAACGTTATGCTATAACCAGTACTCCACGGTAGGGCATATCGAAGATGCTTATTTCTGGTGTCGTTGCTTTAACCCTAGGGACCTGACCTAAACACAGGCTCTAATCCTAATCGTAGCCCCTAACCCCGACCTAAATCCTGCAAGCTATATAGACCAGGGGTCGGCAACCTGCGGCTCGCGAGCCGCATGCGGCTCTTTTGATATCAAGATGCGGCTCTCCAGCTCCTTGCACAAATACTAATAATCTTAATAAAAAAAATAAAAAATTTAAAATAAAAAAAATGTTTGTGGCTCTTTAAAACCAGGGAAATTTTGAAAATTTTAACTTTTGGCTCTTCCGCTTCAAAAGGTTGCCGACCCCTGATATAGACGGATCAATAACCTTGTCACACTACTGTACTGCCCTGCACTAGATCACAGAGAAACAAAAAATCCTCCAGTATTAGCAAGTTGAAACATTTGGTTTGGGCAATAGTTGTTTACATTATCTGTGGTAACCTTAATGTATTGGCCTTATGTGGTGTTGTGATGGGAGAAGGGGGTGGAGGGGGACGGTCGTTACATACATCATTATTGCCGTCTCTGTTGCTTACTTCACTTTAGCCATCAACGCCAAATACTTTCAGGCCGTTAGTGTCTGTTCTATTTATACCATTATGCAGAAAAGTAGGGTAACCCACATCAAGCGATCCATCTACGTATCTACGTGTCCCCTTAGGGATTGAAGTAGCAAAATATATGCAAACACACAAACTAACCTACACATCGTAGACAGGGACTACATCTCAATTCACGGTTAGCTGAGCAATTAAATGTACAATCAAACGTACACATATACAAACGTGTGAGGAAAAAATACTTAAGACGGCAATGGCATCTCATTTCAGCGTTAGCCGAACAAACAAATACACAAACATACAAACAAATGTAAAAACATGCCTGGGGGAGGAACAACAATCGTTGGCGGGAATGGCATCTCATTTCACTGCAAGCCCGAGTGATAAACAAACTGTGCACAAACAAACAAAAACACAAACAAACAACACGTCAAATAATGGAACTATATTTTAAATTACCGCTAGCCCAACCTACCAACAAGCAAGACGTCGTAGAATGTAGCTAACTTTATAAACAAACACACACAAACAAACAAGACGTCACTGATGGGGACTTACCGTATCCTCCCCAGTCGCCATATTACGTCACACCGGCTAGCCAAATCACCACCAAGCAAAAAAACACGAACCACACACAAAAAAACTAGTCAATTATACTCAGTCTTTTACTTTGGTGAATCCACACCTTTTTAGAACATCCTTAGTTTGTAAACAACGGAATAATCCACTGTATTATCTAATCCACACTCAGTATATTTAATCCACACACAATAGTCTAGTATCATCCACAAACACGTTAAAAGAAACTCCACTTATCCCGTTAGTAATACTATCCCAAGTCATCAACAGGTATGCAGGTAACTTATCCCGTTAGCAATACTATCCCAAGTCATCAACAGGTATGCAGGTAACTTATCCCGTTAGTAATACTATCCCAAGTCATCAACAGGTATGCAGGTAACTTATCCCGTTAGTAATACTATCCCAAGTCATCAACAGGTATGCAGGTAACTTATCCCGTTAGTAATACTATCCCAAGTCATCAACAGGTATGCAGGTAACTTATCCCGTTAGCAATACTATCCCAAGTCATCAACAGGTATGCAGGTAACACAGGCACAGTGTCACAGAGTTAGGTAGGCAACACGTTAGCAGAACACCAAGTTAAAGGATTAGTCAAGTCGACTTAAGTCATGGCTGTGTAAACATTCCACATTAAGACAAACTAACTCGTATAAATAAGACCATTGAGTTCCGCTTTCTATGCTTATTACTGCTAGGTAAAATTGTGATCCTTATACTATTTGTATCACTTCTATCTAAAAATACGCTTATATTACTAAAAACTAAACTGAGCTAATTACTTCTTAATAAAATAAGATAGTTTTGGTCGGTATAGAAACTCACAAACAAACGTTCTAGTGTAAAAAATAAATTTAAAAATAAACGGATTTAATGCGTTAACTACTTTAACACGACTGACAGTGTATGTAAAAATAATAATCTTCAACACAAAATTTTCGGTGAGACAAATTCAACTACGCGCAATATAAATAGCCCAGGCACACTATAAATTGATAAAAAATCTAACGTAAGGACATTTAAAAATACATTATCGAACCTTGACCTTAGCAATGGACCGTAAGAGAGCGAGACTCACCAAAACAAACAATACAAACAGGAACCATCAAACCTACATTTCTCAGCCAAATATGAAAGCATAACTTTATTCATCATCTTGTTAATTCTGCCAACAGTTTTCAAAAACATCGTTCAAAATACCTTTGTAAAAAAAAACCACAAATAAAACAAGCGGCCAAATAAAAAGCAATTGTATACACTAGCTGAAAGCCTCTTCCTGTGAATGTTATTTAAAACATGCCATGTTATCCAATCCTGCGGCAATAACCACAAACTGAATAAGAAATTAGGGAGAAATTTTAAGAACGGTGGGGGGGGGGGGGGGGGGACGACTTTTTTCTCTAATGTAATTTCATTTGAGAATGACGGTTGTTTTTATTTTCGAAACTTAATGCATTTAATTTCTTCCAAGGCTGCAGGCTGCAATACCACTGTATCTGAACGTCGAGAGTATACTTTTGTGGGTGGTGGTGTGGAGGGGGAATGGAATGGGGTGGAGTGGAGGGGGAATGGGATGGAGTGGAGAAGGAATGGGATGGAGTGGAGGGGGAATGGGATGGAGTGGAGTGGAGAAGGAATGGGATGGTGTGGAGACGGAATGGGATGGAGTGGAGAAGGAATGGGATGGAGTGGAGAAGGAATGGGATGGTGTGGAGACGGAATGGGATGGAGTGGAGAAGGAATGGGATGGTGTGGAGACGGAATGGGATGGAGTGGAGAAGGAATGGGATGGTGTGGAGGGGGAATGGGATGGAGTGGAGAAGGAATGGGATGGTGTGGAGGGGGAATGGGATGGAGTGGAGAAGGAATGGGACGGTGTGGAGGGGGAATGGGATGGAGTGGAGAAGGAATGGGATGGTGTGGAGGGGGAATGGGATGGAGTGGAGGGGTGGGTGGGATGGGAATGGGATGGAGGGGGAAAGGGAATGGGATGGGGTGGAGAGGGGAAAGGGAATGGGATGGGGTGGAGAGGGGAAATGGGATGGGCTCGAGGGCTCATCATCGTCAGCTTTTCCCCGTTCATGCCCAAGACACAAGAAACAGGTGAAGTAAAGTTCATCTGTTTCAATGACCTCGACAGACGAGGGAATTGTGTGGTCTGCGCTACGCTCAGCCGCCTTAGTTTTCCTAACGTTAGTAAGGTACCCATCAGAGCTGGGTGGACTCAGGGACGTCCTACGGACTCAAGCCCGGGATTCGAACTCGAGATGTTCGGGTTTGCAGTCGCAAGTTCTACCACTCCACCACCACTGGCTCCCTTTAATAAATTCAATACGCAGCTATAAATAGAGCCTCTAATTGTATCATCGTTTGAACCAGTTGCAATACACAAATAAATAGAAAAGATATGTGGATAAACTAGTGGTTAAGCATTTAATCCAAGTATAAGCTTCAAGTGTTGGTATAACACACAAACCTTATTAATCGGAACCCCTTTGTTCTTTAATTCTTTTTAAATTCAAATTCAACAAGTTGGATAAAAGCCAAAAAAAAAGAGGAAAGAAAAAAAAAGCAAACACAAACAGGCACACCACATAACTCGGCTTAAACGCCGTGTGTTGAGTGGCTATAAATAGATTGATGAATGATTGGCGCCAAACGTTGGTTGCACGATACATCTTGGTTCAGAGAGTAAACAGATGACACACCCCCCCCCCCCCACACACACACACTTTAACGCCCTCCCCACTCAACAAGTTGCAAGCTTTACTTCAGGCTGAATAAAAATTACATAACAGCATAGTTTGATGTCATGATACTTATGGCATTGTTTATTGTTGATAATGAGTTCTCTCTCTTTTTTTTTAAATCTATTGTTGGAACATTTTATAGATGCAGTGCAAGGGGAAATAAACTTTAGTCTTATCAAAGGGGAAATAAACTTTAGTCTTATCAAAGCGGATGTTAAATCACACGCACCCATAAATAATATTTACTTTAAGTATCACCGAAAGAGAAAAACAACGAACACTAACACAAAGGTTTTTAGGGGGGGGGGGGGGGAACTATGGTTTCTAATAAATATGTTTATTCAGGACACGATCCTACGTCGGCTAAGATTTATCTGACTCTTAAACATGATGATTTAAGTTATATCGACTTGATCAAACACGCAACCAGTACTCACTCCAACGAGAAGCAATTAAAGAATTTTTTTTTTTCAATAAGATAAAAAGAGAACAACATAACTAAATTTACCATAAACAATCCAATTATATAACGTAGAGAGCCGATAACATTTACAAATACAACGAATCAATAAACGGTTACATTCCTAAATACAACGAATTACAAAACAAAACCGAATCAATAAACAAGGAATCTAAAAATAGTCACATCCCGAAAGACAACGAATTTTTTAAAAAGTCACTACCAAAAGGCGCCGACCTGTTGAATGGAATATTTATCTGGGCTAACTAAATTTAACAGCACTGATGGCCTAAAGTGGCTGGCTACAGCTCGTGATAAACAAATAGGTGACGGGGTTAATTAGGGCGACCACTATAGGGGGGGGGGGGCAGGGGTTACAGTCAAGTGGTAACGTTAGTGTCGTTACTACAACACCATAGAGGTGGTAAACTGGCAACGTTAGTGTCGTTACTACACCACGCCATAGAGGTGGTAAACTGGCAACGTTAGTGTCGTTACTACACCACGCCATAGAGGTGGTAAACTGGCAACGTTAGTGTCGTTACTACACCACGCCATAGAGGTGGTAAACTGGCAACGTTAGTGTCGTTACTACACCACGCCATAGAGGTGGTAAACTGGCAACGTTAGTGTCGTTACTACACCACACCAAAGATAACAGTTGTAAACTTGACACAAATATCTTGAGCCACCAATAACACTAGTAAATCAGACACAAATACCTTAAACACAACTAAAGATCCTATGTATTACGTGTTTAGTTTCTATGTCCACTAACTGATCACATAGAAATAGCCATATATAACAAAACCGACGTGTTGTAGGGCGAAACACAATTTTCAAGTGTTCACCGGAATTGAACACAAACACAGAATGCAGATGGACTCATCTGATGCTAACTATCTACTAGTCGACCACGCGCATTGAAGAGTTGGCTAAACGTATATGTCGTAAGCTGGCTAAATCTCTGTCTTTAGTTACTACACAGCATAATGAAGCACAACTTTTTTTTTATTAAATATGAAAACTATAATCAACTTTAATATCACCAATAACTGTATGGATGAAAAAGAATACTATTCACTTTTAAACAAGGTAAACTAAACCTTAGAAGGCAAACAAAAGATGTGTTTGTTATTAACGTGGTCCAAAGAAATTAAATGTTTTGGTTTATTAAAAGTTAAGACTACGGGGAATGTGATGTCTTTTAAACCGGGGCTCTTATCAAACCTGTGCTAACCCCGCCCTACCATCCGTGATAAGCTGCCTGCTGCAAGATGAAGAATTTAAAGACAGGAACAGTAGTACAGGGATTCTCAGCAAATGATCTAGTGGACACCTACAGGAACACTAGTACAGGGGTTCTCAGTATCTGTTGTAGTGGACACCTACAGGAACATTAGTACAGGGGTTCTCAGTATCTGTTCTAGTGGACACATACAGGAACAGTAGTACAAGGGTTCTCAGTATCTGTTCTACTGGACACCTACAGGAACAGTAGTACAAGGGTTCTCAGTATCTGTTCTACTGGACACCTACAGGAACAGTAGTACAAGGGTTCTCAGTATCTGTTCTAGTGGTCACCTACAGGAACAGTAGTACAAGGGTTCTCAGTATCTGTTCTACTGGACACCTACAGGAACTTAAGTACAAGGGTTCTCAGTATCTGTTCTACTGGACACCTACAGGAACTTAAGTACAAGGGTTCTCAGTATCTGTTCTACTGGACACCTACAGGAACAGTAGTACAAGGGTTCTCAGTATCTGTTCTACTGGACACCTACAGGAGCTTAAGTACAAGGGTTCTCAGTATCTGTTCTACTGGACACCTACAGGAGCTTAAGTACAAGGGTTCTCAGTATCTGTTCTACTGGACACCTACAGGAACAGTAGTACAAGTGTTCTGAGTATCTGTTCTAGTGGGCACCTAGACTAGCCGTCACCCCAACTAGTTAACACTTTTTAAAATCTGAAAGACGCGTTACTTTTTGCTTCTATAAGCTATGAAATGATGCTAATCATTTAAATAAAATGTATGTATGGGAAGGAGGGAGGGATCAAAATGAACATGTAATAAAAAAAACATCCGAATTGAGTAAAAGATAAAAATGTATTTAGAAAATAAACCGCATTAAATGTATTAATACCCTGATACCCGACTGTCCATCGCTTCGGTATCCGATTACTAAATACCCATCGTTTCGTATAATTAGTTATCCTTTTTTCTAAATCTGGTTATACCTAGTCTTTAACCAATATATTTTATCGAGGATCTAGTCGCGTACTAAACGTAAAACAAATAAACCCTACGTTCCCAATTCCGTACAAACTTGACAAATAAATACACCTTGATTCAAACTATCCATATTATAGGTGCTGAAGAAGTCACGACAATCCATTTATTTATTGTCCTTTGTTAACCTACTGCCCTAGCAAGAGGTCCCAGTGTGAGAACCGCTGTGCTAGAGTAACGATAAGGCAGCGGGAAGCGGGAAAACAACTGGAATGCGTGAATCATACTGGAACGGAACAGACGGGGGTCGGGGTTACAAAATTCAGGGCCGTATCTTTATTATCTGGGACCAGGACGATAAGAAGTAGATGATGATGTATCGTGCGTAAGGTAAGGTCTACACACAAACGGTGAGACGAATGCGGAAAATAGCTGGCCACAAGATCCGCAGCACATTAATGACCACAATGAGTCTTCTTCTTTTTTTTCTTCTTCGTTCTTAATTATTAGTGTTGAAGGGGATCGATATTTATCTGCCAGTGGGTTTGAACTCGAGACTTTGTTCGAAGTTATCAACCATGTGCTTTTTGCCGACTCGACCATGCCTCCAACACAATTAAGCGTTACGTGTCAACTGGTTATGCGCCATTGAGGCCATTGACTCCGATTTCAGCCTGCTTTTCTTTTTGGATTTGCTTCCATAGCCTTTGTCCTACCAAGAACAAACTACAAGGCAGCAGTTGTTTAATTTTGGAATTGTCTCTCCTAGAAGAGTGGCTGTCCCCAGCTAACGAGCCTCATCTGCCCGAGGGTTCGAACTCGAGACTTTTCGGTTTAGCAACCATGAGCTTTACCGACTCGACCACGCCGACCCCACAATGAGTAAAAAATAAGACACGGGTGCAGGGGCGTAGCGAGGCGGGGGGGGGGGGGTGCGGACCGCACCGGGTGACACCAGTTAGGGGGTGACACCAAGGCAAAAAATAGCAAAATATATAGAGAAAAACTTGAGGGGGGTGTGCAAATCGAAAACTTGAGGGGGGGGGGGGTGCAAATCGAAAGTTGGAGGGGGGGGGGTGCAAATCAAAAACTTGAAAGGTTGTCCCCGAGAAGGGTCGCTACGCCTCTGGGGGGGGTGACACCATTAAGTGCCGCACCGGGTAACACCCGACCTCGCTACGCCACTGCGTGGGTGTTTAGTAATTCGTATCCCATCCCCCAATCCTCACTGTCCTCCAAAAGATGTATCGCGTAGTTCAAGGTTTAAGTTCTACATACAGACGGCTAGATGGATGCTGTAGATGGCTGATAACAAGGTACCGTAGCACATCGATGACCACGGTTACTACAACAGAAGATTGTGAATGTCGGGAGAAAAATCCCATCAGCTATCTGGTTTGAAACACTTTATTTGTATTCTTACGACCTTGCAGACGTTCAAAGTACTCAACTAGTTTTCATCACAACTTCATTTAAAGTTCTTCGCCTTGGGCCTTTCGATCACTGTCGTGTTTTAGAACTAAAGTAATAGATACGATGTTGCTTTTTTTCTCTTGTTTTAAACAAACTGTCATTGGGGGGGGGGGGGGGGTCGGTCTTACGATTGACTCTGGATTGCTAAGCCACGGTCAACACATCAGATGGGGCCGTGAGGCTGGGGGAGTGACGTGAGATGGTCAACATAGGACTGGCCGGCACGTCGCTGTCCACAGGTCAGGTAAAGGGAGTAGAAGACAGGAGGTGTGGGGAGAGAGAAAGACATAAAGATTGTATGAGTAAACCACGGATATAACAATGGGCAGGGGGCAAATAGTGATGTGAAAAGGAAAAAAATAAACCATGACAAGGGTAAATAACAATGGGACGGAGGAAGTAATCGTGTGACAATGGAAAGTAACTATAGATGCCAAGGTTATGACACGGGAGTGAGGCAGGGAGGGCTATGAGATAGCGTCTATAAAATCCAGAGGAAAAACAGTCCGGCACTGAGACAGTAGGCGATAACCGCGGGGACAAGGGGAAGAGAATCAGTTTACCGCTTGATCGCCCCTAAACATCCCTAGGGACCATTAGCAAGAGTGTCCTACTGTGACTAAGACGCGACTAACCATCCTTTAGTTAACTAACACTACCACAGCACAGCGGAGGCAATGGTCAGCTGATGGGGGATAGATTAGCAAACAGCTTGTACACAATCAGATGGGGGATAGATTAGCAAACAGCTTGTACACAATCAGATGGGGGATAGATTAGCAAACAGCTTGTACACAATCAGATGGGGGATAGATTAGCAAACAGCTTGTACACAATCAGATGGGGGATAGATTAGCAAACAGCTTGTACACAATCAGATGGGGGGAATAGATTAGCAGACAGCTTTTACACAATCAGATGGGGGGATAGATTAGCGGACAGCTTGTACACAATCAGATGGTGGAGAGATTAGCGGACAGCTTGTACACAATCAGATGGGGGATAATTAGCAAACAGCTTGTACACAATCAGATGGGGGATAGATTAGCAAACAGCTTGTACACAATCAGATGGGGGGAATAGATTAGCAGACAGCTTTTACACAATCAGATGGGGGGATAGATTAGCGGACAGCTTGTACACAATCAGATGGTGGATAGATTAGCGGACAGCTTGTACACAATCAGATGGGGGATAGATTAGCAGACAGCTTTTACACAACCAGATGGGGGGGGGGGGGATAGATTAGCGGACAGCTTGTACACAATCAGATGGGGGATAGATTAGCGGACAGCTTGTACACAATCAGATGGGGGAGAGATTAGCGGACAGCTTGTACACAATCAGATGGGGGATAGATTAGCGGACAGCTTGTACACCATCAGATGGTGGAGAGATTAGCGGACAGCTTGTACACAATCACGTTGATGGGGATAGATTAGTGGACAGCTTGTACACAATCAGATGGGGGATAGATTAGCGGACAGCTTGTACACAATCAGACGGGGGAGAGATTAGCGGACAGCTTGTACACAATCACGTTGATGGGGATAGATTAGTGGACAGCTTGTACACAATCACGTTGATGGGGGATAGATTAGCGGACAGCTTGTACACAATCAGATGGGGGAGAGATTAGCGGACAGCTTGTACACAATCAGATGGGGGGATAGATTAGCGGACAGCTTGTACACCATCAGATGGTGGAGAGATTAGCGGACAGCTTGTACACAATCACGTTGATGGGGATAGATTAGTGGACAGCTTGTACACAATCAGATGGGGGATAGATTAGCGGACAGCCTGTACACAATCAGACGGGGGAGAGATTAGCGGACAGCTTGTACACAATCAGATGGGGATAGATTAGCGGACAGCTTGTACACAATCAGATGGGGGAGAGATTAGCGGACAGCTTGTACACAATCAGATGGGGATAGATTAGTGGACAGCTTGTACACAATCAGATGGGGGAGAGATTAGCGGACAGCTTGTACACAATCAGATGGGGATAGATTAGCGGACAGCTTGTACACAATCAGATGGGGGATAGATTAGCGGACATGTACACAATCACACACATGGGGAATAAAAATCAGCGGACGGTTGTTTTTTCTTCTATTGCACCACGCTAACCATTACATCACATTTCACTTACAGTGATTGATCATTGGTTCTGTTATACAGCTGGAGTTTCTCTACGGCTAATTTGCATGCATTTTCTGATACTTCATCTCGGCTGCCTCCGTCTCCTCTCAATCTTGCCAGTCATAAATTCACATATTGATTAAGGCGCGGCCGCCCACACATCCCACACTCGTTACACAAGACACACACACACACACACGCAAGCACCCTCAAAGACCCAGGATTATTGATACCACAGAAAATCGGGTTAAGTGTGAAAACAAATTTCTTTAGTGTTGATAGCGGAGATCTGTTATTGATGCATTTATAAGTGAAAAATCTTTAATTGTTTAATCAGCTATAATTGTGTTTGTATATGCGTATAATTGTACACGGTGTTATGTTTGAATGTGATCGCGTGCGTTTGTTTTTGTGTATGTTGGGGTACACCTATATTTAGACCGCACTAGCCGCTAAGTGACGTCACGTGACTCACACGATAAATATAAAACCTAGCACACATAAATCATCCTCAACTCGGAAGTTTAAATTTACCAAACTATAAAAGAATCCGAGGTGACGTGTTATATACATGCCAAAACATAACGACTTGAAGCCAACACCTGCTTCTTATTACAGCGGTTCTGTTGTCTTATTGGTACCCACTACCCCAATTGTTGCTTTTTAAGTTGTGTTACATGGGCTGCTTTTTTAGTGATATCCGTCATAGTGGCTTTTGATGACTCTAAATATAACTTTGTCAGTAGGGTGTGTTTTATGATATCCAGATAAAGAATATCGGCATATACGTAAGGGGAGTTTCGTGCAACAGAACATCACAGTGTAAGTAAGGTGTATTGTATTACCATTCTAACTCATGTAAGTAATCCCGAAATAAAATGTGAATCGGTACAGTGCGATACTTAGAACTTTATCACAAGATAATTCACTTTTCCATTTTATTAACGTTAAAAAAAAAATTAGCATTTATAACAATTCCTAAATGTCATGTTGTTGAAATAAACAATACCAAAATAATCTATAAATAAAATGTATTAAGATTTTTTTTCCCCCTCGGCCTAACAGCGCTAGTCCTTTCATTTCGCGGGATACGGTAAGGAAAAAAAAAAAAAAAGATTGAATAAAAATAATCAAGGTAAGATCGGGTTTCGGGGGAGGGGGAGGACAGAGAGAGGTTGAAAGACGTGGAGAAATACTTGATCAAATCCCAGGCGAAAAGCTTTCATTAAAACAAAGAGCTCCGGTGAATGAGGTAGTTATTTCTGGAGTTGTGGCGATCTGGAGGGGGGGGGGGGGGGGGGAAGTGAAAATACAAACAGGCGATCGGAGCTGGGGGTTAACGGTGAAATTAAGAGGTGGGTGAGGGGGTGTAGGGGGTGTAGGGGTGTATATACAAACAGGGGACCAGGGTCTGGAGGTGTTGATGCAATGTGAGAGAGGGGGATAAGGAAAGAAGGGGAGGGGAGTAAAATGCAAAAAGGGGATTGGGGTAACGATAACATAAAAGGAAGATGTGTTAGATGGCATGTTTATATGGGGAGGGGGGGGGAGGTTGGTCTGGAGATGGGTAGTGTTGGTCTTCAAGGGTGTTAGAGTGGAGACGGAGGTAAGGTTTGGAGGTTGGTTTTTAGGTTTAATGGTGTGGATAGAAACTCTTCTAAAGACAGGGTGGGGGGGGTCAATACCAACAGACGACGATGGGTTTCTCACGGTCTTCAGACAACACTGGCCAGTCGTGCTATAAAACCTGATGGGCTTAGACACCTTGTCTATGGAAACAAAGACAGTGTCAATGTCTAGATAATTGAGTTTTTTTGTCAATCAGCACGCCTGTGTTGGACACGCCAGCAAGTGGCCGAGACACGATTGTGTAGCGGCGCGAGAGGGGAAGACAATCAAAGGGAAGAACTGCCCTGAGCTAGATCGATAAAGGGCTGTTTATACAGGGGGACGTAAAGCCGTGAGATGGTGGTTTATGGACATAGGAACGATAGAGTATTAAAAAAACATATTGTACTGTACTACACTATACATATGTCGAGGTCAAGAAACATATGAACTGTACATCATCTGCCCAATAGGAAGATATGTCTACAGAGGATGCCGTAAACTATGCATACTGGACATAAGAACTAGGGCACAAATCCTGTTCTCCTTCATTAACTAGTGTATACTTGGAACTGGACTAAGAAAGCAAATAAAAACTTTATCACTGCATTGACTAGTGTATATTAAACTTTGGTTACTAAAACCTCATCAAAACTATAAGCCGGCAGATCTATAAATTAAGCCTGTTCTAGACATAGAGCAAACAATCGTTTACCTAAACGAAAATTAGATCTATCTTGTATACTTGTATAATTCAGATCTTTGAAAAAATACTACGACTGATACTGCAACTATTTTAAAATATCTTCAAAGAAAATCAGAAAAAGAAAATCAGACAAATTTTACACAAGCATCAACTTAGCACCATACTGTTATCTATACTGGCATGATGTTGTCAGTAAATAATACCAGCATTAACGTTTAAGTACCATAATAATACTTCTATCAACGGTGTACTTTGCTTATTATACTGTTACCAACTAGTACTAAATGTTGTATCATAGCCACTTGTCTAACATTCTAATATAGATTATATAACAAGTACCAAAAAAGACAAAGCCTGAGAGATATAAAACACTGCCGTAACGGTAACACTACCATCACGACCGGCTAGGTAAAGATACACCCCCACCTTAACCCTTTACACAAACCATCACGAAACGTCAGCCCAGATGTTAGTCACTGTTAGCTCGTCACAACACTGAAGATTATAATTAAATCATTCCAACACACACACACACAATGAAATAAATAATCCCCTCACCGACATGAGCAATGTATACGAAGCGACACGATAAAATAAGAAAAATCTTTCCGAGAGGCTATCCGTTCAACTCACACACACACAGCAAGATGGAAGATTTTTTTTCCTCCCTTTGGCTCACGCTATTTTTATTTCAAAGTACGCGGCCCCGTGCTGCCTTACACATAGCTAGGGAAGGGAAAGGGGAGAGGGAGGGGGATAAAGGGGGACGACTCATCTAGTTCACAACATGGCTAAGGAAAGGGGGGCTTGACTCTCCTCAGAAAATAGGGAGTTGAGATTAGGTTTTTTTAAAAACAAGGGAAACGACTCTAAAATTACAGAAACACTTGTAGTTATCTCCCTTAACGCGAAATGTAAATTGGATAGTTTGGGGAATGTTTTATGTTGATTAATTACACAAGATAATTACAACAGCCTGATGGGGTAGAGGGGTGGAGAAAATAAGACCGTTATCGTGAGTAATAAATAATCCAGGCATGGCTAGTATGGTGGAGAGTTGATCAGCTACATCGTTGTAGTGCTAGCGGTACACATTTGTAGGCCCCTTATTGATTAGATCTGCTCATATTTTAGTAAAAGGGGGAGTAGCTAACACGACAATACCCATATTGTAATAATGTCGAAGGTTGAGATTAGGAACAGTTTCTTCCAGGCATATCTACCGCCTCCCGCCTCCCCCAGAACGAAATGGAATTTACATAACAAGTAAACAAGAAATTGCCAAAAGAATCTAATACTAAGAGCGTAGAAAATGCACGTTTTTGTTATAGTTACCCACAAACCCCATGTTCCATACAACACCATGTTCCCAAAAAGCACCATGTTCCCTACAAGTTCTCAACAATCACTGTTCCCTACAAGCACCAGGTTCCCCGCAAGCATCATGCTTCCTACAAAACATTGTTCCCTACAATAAAACATGCTCCTGCAAGCCCCATCTTCCCTACAAGCCCCATGTTCCCTACACCACAATGTTCCCTACAAGCCCCATCTTCCCTACAAGCCCCATGTTCCCTACACCACAATGTTCCCTACAAGCCCCATGTTCCCTACACCACAATGTTCCCTACAAGCCCCATGTTCCCTACAAGCCCCATGTTCCCTACACCACAATGTTCCCTACAAGCCCCATCTTCCCTACAAGCACCATGTTCCTTACACCACCATGTTCCCTACACCACCATGTTCCCTAGAACACCATGTTCCCTATAACACCATGTTCCCTACAACACCATATACCCTACCCCACAATGTTCCCAACAATCAAACTGACGAGCTAACCCTCTCCCCATATGTTGTCTTATCCTAGTATGACGGCCTTCACTGGGGTTGACGCGGGTAGTGAGTGACGTCTTGCACGTGGCGCTATGTACGTGCAGACTCAAGACAGGGGACGTAATGCTTTATCTAAGGGGAGGTAAGTAAGGCTGTACGGCAGCATAACTAAGGGCGGTAATGTTTATACTACAACTGAGGCAAGGCAATTAATGTTTAAGTAGTAATCCAAGGCAGTTCTTGTTATATTGAAGCATAACGTTATCTGTTAGTCTTAATAAACAGAACCCCGTGAGCTTCGTCAAACAAGTTGGTTTATGTTTAGAGTAAAACATGATTGAGTTTCGACAAGCCAAACCGTGGAAGTTTAGACAAGTTTTTAACGCATGTTGTATGGTGCAACATAAAGTACACCACCTGTATGTAAAGGGCATGCTTTCATCTGTTTTTTTGGCTCAGCGTATTCACATAAATCAAAATGGATGGTGAACTGATATACATAATCATAAGTAAACTTTGGAAAGAAAGCTGGTTATTGAATAAAACAAGGCTGTTGGCACTGATATATCCTAGTTTGAGAATCGTTATATCATTAAAAAAAAAATTATGAAATGGTTTTTAATAATAAAAAAAAAGAATTTCTGCAGAATAGTTTTGTATGTTGTTTTTTATTTTTTTTATTTTATTATTTACGTTTGTCTAAAATATGTGTACTTTTTTTTTAATTGTTAACAGTCCAAGGGAGGTAACATAGCATTTTACGAGAACATTAAAAAAGGACAGATAGCTTCCCTTTGCTCGATGTGTTTCTATTCGTATTATTTTACTAGTACTTTCCCCTGATGTTTTCAAAAAATGAAGGGTGGATAATTCCCTGATACCCCACTATCCCCCACTATCCTTTCCACAACGTGATATACTATATTTACAATGCTGTGGGTAGCTGTATGTGAATTGTATTCACCATCGACATCATTCTACAGTGTATAACACGATGTGTACAATTGTAATATTCCTATAAAACCAATACACTGAAAGTTATCATAAAACGCGCCTACATGTACGCATATATGCGGGTGTGCGGAGGTATATGTGCGTGTTTACGCGCGTGTTTGTACGGATGTGCGTAGGTGTGTGAGCGTGTACCAAAACCAAACAAGCAATTAATAGTGGTAAGAAACATGTCTCTATAGACTACAATAGAGCGCATTGTTTTGTTAATCATGTTAACATTCTTCAACCCGCCGATATTATTATGTTAACTTTTTCCACGATGTCCTACTTCATTATGTTAACTTATTAACTGTGTACTTCTACACTATGTTAACATTACGAAATGCTGTCCTACACTGTGTTAACATAACTAAATTATGTCCTACATAATGTTAATAATTAGTCTTTTACACAGACACTTAACCATGTTAACATTATCTCAACGCTGTCCTACATTCTGCTAACATTAAATGTTTACCACAGAAATTTTTAACCATGTTAACATTACTCTACCCCTGCCCAGCCCTACGTTAACATTAAACATTTACCACAGAAACTTTTAACCATGTTAACATTACTCTACCCCTGCCCAGCCCTACGTTAACATTAAACATTTACCACAGAAACTTTTAACCATGTTAACATTACTCTACCCCTGCCCAGCCCTACGTTAACATTAAATATTTACCACAGAAACTTTTAACCATGTTAACATTACTCTACCCCTGCCCAGCCCTACGTTAACATTAAACATTTACCACAGAAACTTTTAACCATGTTAACATTACTCTACCCCTGCCCAGCCCTACGTTAACATTAAATGTTTACCACAGAAACTTTTAACCTGCTAACATTACTCTACCCCTGCCCAGCCCTACGTTAACATAAAATAATTACCACAGAAACGTTTAACCATGTTAACATTACCCCTGCCCAGCCCTACGTTAACATTAAATATTTACCACAGAAACTTTTAACCTGTTAACATTATCTCAACGTCGTCCAACATTTTGCTAACATTAAATGTTTACCACATAAACTTTTAACCATGTTAACATTACTCTACCCCTGCCCAGCCCTACGTTAACATTAAACATTTACCACAGAAACTTTTAACCATGTTAACATTACTCTACCCCTGCCCAGCCCTACGTTAACATTAAATATTTACCACAGAAACTTTTAACCATGTTAACATTACTCTACCCCTGCCCAGCCCTACGTTAACATTAAACATTTACCACAGAAACTTTTAACCATGTTAACATTACTCTACCCCTGCCCAGCCCTACGTTAACATTAAATGTTTACCACAGAAACTTTTAACCTGCTAACATTACTCTACCCCTGCCCAGCCCTACGTTAACATTAAATGTTTACCACAGAAACTTTTAACCTGCTAACATTACTCTACCCCTGCCCAGCCCTACGTTAACATAAAATAATTTACCACAGAAACTTTTAACCTGTTAACATTATCTCAACGTCGTCCAACATTTTGCTAACATTAAACATTTACCACAGAAACATTTAACCTGCTAACATTACTCTACCCCTGCCCAGTCCTACGTTAACATTAAATGTTTACCACAGAAACTTTTAACCTGCTAACATTACTCTACCCCTGCCCAGCCCTACGTTAACATTAAATGTTTACCACAGAAACTTTTAACCTGCTAACATTACTCTACCCCTGTCCAGCCCTACGTTAACATTAAATGTTTACCACAGAAACTTTTAACCTGCTAACATTACTCTACCCCTGTCCAGCCCTACGTTAACATTAAATCAA
Source organism: Physella acuta (assembly GCF_028476545.2). NCBI lineage: Eukaryota > Metazoa > Mollusca > Gastropoda > Physidae > Physella > Physella acuta. The sequence goes on from NW_026731815.1 coordinate 330,573, forward strand.
GTACACCAGCCGTTCACATTCCACCGGTATCAACCTGCTGGAAATATCTACATCTATCAGGAACACGTGACAAATAAATCAGACTTTTTAAACATGTTTTTCATACGGATGGCCCACCGTCAGGGGGAAAGGAATGTTCTAGGCTGAGGTGAGAAACGTCTAGACGGTGAATGCATGTTGAGCACGTGCAGTGCCGATATCTTGGGGGTCTGAGTGAGTGAGTACATGAAGAGGCTAAGATATGTACAAATGGGTTATAAATACTCAGTGTCGTTAGTCCTTTATTTTAAGGTACTGAGATGCGGGGGTGGGTCCTTAGACTGAATATGTTAAAAGGTAGATTAAGTAGAATTCGGTATGGCTCCAGCATATGAAGTATGGCCTCGGATTATGGAATATGGCCTAGGTATATGAAATATGGCATCGGCATATGAAGTATGGCCTCGACATTTGAAGTATTGACTCGGCATATGAAGTACGGCCCCGGCATATGAATTAAAGCCTCGGCATATGAAGTACGGCCCCGGCATATGAAGCACAAAGTTCTATGCCCAGCCATCACCACAACTAGTTGGGGAAAGGATACAAATCAACCTGTACATCCTAAAATAGATCTTAAATATGAAATTATGTCCCGGTGTGTATTAACATTAAAATCTATTTAAAAAGTAATAATTCCCATGGAGGCTAGGGTTGTTAGCTGTGTTGAGAAAGTAAAATGTGTAGGCGGTAGTGTTTATGGTAATCCCCCTGTTTATCAATATCTAAAGTGGTTGCTTATCTTAGGCCTGGACGACGCCTGATGGATGGAAGGCCTTGATTTGCCCCTGGGCTTGTTATTACACTTCCACCTTACCTGTCCCGGGTGGGGGTTGTTGTTTTTTTTTTTTTGGTTCCATGTTTTACCCGCTTCAAAGTTTACCTTCTGCGAATTAAATTACTGATATGTTTATAATTTGAAAACGGGTATTTTTATTGGGGGATGGGGTCGTCCTTGACTACAGAATTAGCAAGTAAAATATAAATAAACTATCTTGACTATAAATAATTTGGATACTTATCTTGGCATAACTACGGAAGTTGTTGATGTACTCCTGTTTGTTAGAAGCAGCACCATAAAAATAAATGAAAAATGTGCGGGCCATTAACGATAAGACGGTACCAACTCGAAAGTTTACCCACAATACAATCATACCATTGGCCGATGGCTCCTTTAACATTAATCGACATTAGACCAATGAGAGAACGACCGCGCGTGATACATATCTTCTATAGAAGCATTTATTTAGTTCACTATGCCTGGGTTTGTTTGTTTTGATTTGATCGTGGGGTGTGGAATTTCTTATAACTTAATTTTGATTTACTTCTAATGCTGCGATTTCATTTAAACTTACGAGATACGTTCGTGTCCGGTGACAATGTAAGAATATTACAATACACATTTATATATTTTATTTTATTTAAATATAACAAAACTCATTAATAAAAGGGGAGATGAAAAAATAAAATAATGGCGATCACTGTATTAGTTGGATGTCAACTGTGAGCTGTTCACGTCGCTAAAATATGTAAGCGATATCAAGGGCGAGAAACGCTTTTATTACAGAAAGCATTTTTGTTTTATTTTCTTATTTCTAATGCAAGTTCGATATTGTAAATGTTTTTTTTTTTACATTTTTAAGCGTATGGTTAGTGTTGAGATGATTATAACTACCGGTGATAAGAGATAAACATATATGTGGGTATGGGTGAGGGTATGTCTAGTGGACAAGTACCCCATAAAATGACGGCGTCTGTTAGAGAGGCTATTAAACCTTGGGAAAAGGGGGATCGTGTTTGCCGGGTGGGTCAATGGCTGGGGGTCTTCACATAGAACCAGCTCACCCTGACAACAGCTGATATTGACCTGTGGCTCGCTTGTTTACACTGGAACACAGGCCTGACCAGCGCTATTAACCTCATTCATTATGGATTGGGAGGAAGTAAATATTTCAACATTCATTTATGGCATTTCAAAAATTATCCATCTTTAAGCGAGAAAATAACGTCAGAAGGACGCTGCTGTTTTATATCGCGGTTGACGTCAGTGGGATAATCGTGTATAGAGTGTGAGAAATCAATAAGACAGTAGTCTATCGTAACTAGGTGACCGCAAAGATGCACAACGGAAAAAGTGCTTTTTCTTTTCCTAAACTGAACATTTATCGAAATTAACAAAGAGTGACTTCATGTAAACTGTAACATAATAAAACTAACTTTCACGAAATATGATAACGTTAAAGTGTATTGGTATAATTAGTGTGCGCACTTTTCTGTTGCGCAGTTTTCCGATTGCCCATTTTTCTAGGGACACTTAACGAGAAGTGCTAAGGACGATACTGTATCGGATCGAGGTTGACGTCAGTAGGCTATTAGTAAGTCGAATCGAAGTTTATATTTTCTCTACTTGTCCAGTATCGCTGTAAAAGTAAATGAGCTGAAACTAGGATGAGAAAGAAATAAGCAAACGCTGAGATAACGAAACATGGCTTATATGTGGTCAAAACATCAAGCGATTGTCAGGGTTCATGCACTGATATCATAAACAAATCCCAGGAGTCTCCCAGGAAATTAGTTTTCTTCAGTGGGTTCGATCGGATAAAGCAAAAGAAAAATCTTGGGATTTCCAGGAACCATGAATTTTATGACGGCGCATGAACCTTCGATTGTGTGTGTGTGTGTGGCTAACACAGTGGCAACTCGCCCATTATGATGGATGTCCTTGTGTGACCAGTATGCAATGGAACCTCGGGTTAACAACACTAACACAGAATACCACAATGTCACAAACTTGAAATATGCCAATATCGAATGCTTCTCGTATATACGCCCCCTCCCCCCATATACACACAAGTATTTTTTAACGGTATCCATAATATTGAAAGTTTTAAACTTGGATATAGTTGACTTGCCATGTTTGAGAACCAATAAGACACAATACCAGCTCTGGCACCCATACCCGCCAGTCTGCGACCAAGTGACTCACACACAAGGTCACACACCCCCACACACCCAGCACGTGAGAGAATTATCAATCACGATGACTAATGTGTCTTGCGCCGTGTCAACGATGTCATCCAAGGCCAGTCTCCCGACCACGGGGGGCTGGGGGTCGGGGGAAAACATCAAGCGGCGGACACAAAGCAGACATTACCAATCATAACAGGCCGGGAGTTAACAGGGACGGGGTTAGGGTGGGGGGGGGAGTAACTCACTGTGTAACAGTCGGTGTAACATTGCTTTAAGACAGCCACAAAAATATTACTTTAAATGTTGAATTTTAGTTTTTTAAGCCTGTTTTTTTCCTTTGATTTTTATAGATCAAATCTTCGTAGTATGGACGCTATCTAATATGACTAAAACAAATGATCAACAATTTCACACATGCAATTTAAAATTGTCATGTGTTGGTCGCGTGAAAATGTAATTATGGTAATTAAATTCAGTCAAAAAATCTGGGTGTTGTGTCCTACACACGGCGCAGTACTTTGGTCTCCATCTGCTGGTCAGTTAGTACAGCTTTCTGATCACCGTAAAAATGTGTAACATAAATTTATGCTAGTTAATTAGTCCAGCTTTCTGATCACAATTAAAATGTATGACATCAATTTATGCTGGTCAGTTAGTCCAGCTTTCTGATCACCGTAAAAATGTGTAGCATCAATTTATGCTAGTTAGTTAGTCCAGCTTTCTCATCACCGTAAAATGTATGACATCAATTTATGCTGGTCAGTTAGTCCAGCTTTTTAATCCGCATAAAAATATATGACATTTTATGTCGGGGTAGTTTTTCTTGATTTTATAATAATACTTCATCTTCAAAACAAACTTTGTTTATATTCGTAAAAATCGGTATCAAACCTATACTTAAGTATTACCTTGAAATCAAAGGTAAGTTTTTAAATTAAATTTAAAAAAAAAAACAACAACCTTGAAATGTGTGAGGAAATAGCCAACAGCGATGATAGACATTATGTGAGCAGGATAGTATGCATACAAACATTTGTGTAGGAACTTTAGTGATGGACGGTTTACTCAGGACAATTGCTGTAGGACATTTTATACAACACTTCAGTGGCTAGCACACGCCCACTACAGAACTGATTGACAGATACACCGCTCACTTTATAAACTTTTCACATGGCAAACGTGTATTTATTGACTGATGAGTCTAATGGTTTGTGTGTGATCTCCATTGAAAAACTGCACGCAGGTGAATGTATCACATCAAGCTAAAGCTTTAAATCTCGTCTATATCTTTACCTGTGTGAAACTGTTAATTTTTTTTTAAAAAGGCGATATACAGGGGTGGGGGAGAGATGGGTGGTGAAAAGAAGATATATTTAGAATTTAAAAACTTAAAAATGCGGAAGAGTATGAATATTTACAAAGAGGGCGATGTTAAATTTTCGTTTGTAAATCTATAAAGCAGGTAAACAATTCACATATGTGGAGTGAGAGGGGGTAACAAGGCACGAAGGTAAGTGGAGGGGGGGGGGGCACAGAGTTAAACGAGTCCCCCACATAAAGCAAGTGTGGGGAGGCACAAAGATTTAACGGGTGTCCCCCACATAACTGTCACCCCGTGCATGTCCTCACCTGTAAATCTGCCGTGACAGGCAGTAAACCTGGGGGACGGGGCAAAAAGGTAAAGCTATATACATCAAATCCCGTGGGGATTAAACCAGATTTGGCCTGGCTGACGTACGTGGGGCTGGGGTTAGGAAAGTGACGCTCTCCGTGTTGGCTTGTGGGCTCGGGTCTAACTACACGTCGGTCGTACAGTGAACGTCTGACATATATCAGTCATACATCTGTCATCAGTCAGTCATACATATGTCATCAGTCTATTATACATCTGTCATCAGTCTGTCATCTATCGGTCATACATCTGTCATCAGTCAGTCATACATCTGTCATCAGTCAGTCATACATATGTCATCAGTCTATTATACATCTGTCATCAGTCTGTCATCTATCGGTCATACATCTGTCATCAGTCAGTCATACATCTGTCATCAGTCAGTCGTACATCTGTCATCAGTCAGTCATACATCTGTCATCAGTCAGTCATACATCTGTCATCAGTCAGTCATACATCTGTCATCAGTCAGTCATACATCTGTCATCAGTCGGTCATACATCAGTCATCAGTCGGTCATACATCTGTCATCAGTCGGTCATACATCTGTCATCAGTCAGTCATACATCTGTCATCAGTCCGTCATACATCTGGCGTCAGTCAGTCATACATCTGGCATCAGTCAGTCATACATCTGGCATCAGTCAGTCATACATCTGTCATCAGTCCGTCATACATCTGGCGTCAGTCAGTCATACATCTGGCATCAGTCAGTCATACATCTGTCATCAGTCAGTCATACATCTGTCGTCAGTCAGTCATACATCTGGCATCAGTCAGTCATACATCTGTCATCTGTCGGTCATACATCTGGCATCAGTCAGTCATACATCTGTCACACATAAAGTATGTGTAACACAACTAACGTGAGTCATACATAAGTCAGTTTTCATCAGTCATGTATCAGACACGCATCTAACATCAGTCATATATTCTTTATACATCCAACATCCGTCATATGGCCATTATCAGTCATACATTTCTCATCATTCAAATATTTAAAAACAACTAAAACAATTACTGTCTTGAATCCAACCGCAGCACTTAAACACTTTACTACCCGTTACCGCTAGTCTAAGACCCTCCCTCACACACCCCTCCCACCCAAGTTTTAATAAACTGTCAAGTGGTGGGCGTACAAAGTGTACGTTTACACGTACACAAGGTCATAGTTCATTCAAGTTTTTTTTCTTTGATTTAACAAAAAAGAAAAGATGATTTAAAAAAAAAAGATAAAAAAAGAAACAGCCAGTATTGAGTTGTTGGACACTCCCTACCCCTAGAACCCGCCCGACCCCCCCCCCCCCCATACACCAGAATCTAGATCTACCTGAGTGTATTTTATTTGAGTAGATGTGTTTGCACAACGACTTGCTAGCAGTTAAAAAAAAAATTATTTCTAGTGTGAGATACAATTTTTAAAATAAGATTTGAGAGAGGATGAGTTTCAAAAATGGAATGTGCCGAGTGATAGGCTGATTCTATGTTCAACATTTTTTCTATGTATTGATAAAAAGGATCACATTAACCTATTTCTAAATATTATATGAATTTGTTATATATATATTATATATATATATATATATATATATATATATATATATATATATATATATATATATATATATATATATATATATGGCTGGAAGACTAGTATGTTTTCCCCCGACCCCAAGGCAGTTTCTTCCAGGCATCTCTTTTGGGGGGGGGGGGCCCCAAATCCCCCCCCCCCCCCCGAACGAAATGAAATTTATATAATTTATATAGAAAATATATACTTTTAACAGTGTCCGCCCCCCCCCCCCCGAAGAAAGTCTACCGCCCCCCCCCCCCCGAAAATTTCAAGTGCCCCCCCCCCCGGAGAAAAAAGTCTGGAAGAAACACTGCCCCCAGGTGAAAGACATATACTTGATATACAGGTGTGCGTTTTTATACTGTGCTTATATATATACACATACATATACAGATGTATAACATGCTAATGTAATAATTAGAGTAATACATATCACAGTAAAACTTCGCAGTAAAAGAACTAAGAATGTAGTGATGGCATTGATTACACAGATCTGATAGCAGATCTTCAAGGCCGACGGGAAGATGAAAAGATAGGCTTTTTATTACAAGAGAGCGATCCGAATACATGGTGGTGAGGAAACAAAGAGAGGTAAGCCATGGAGTTCTGAGTACAGTGGTGTGCCCTTGGATAGTGAAACGACAACTTACGGTAGGGTTGGTCAGCAGCTTGCCGAAAGTCAGCTCCCCTGCTTTGGACCGGATCCGGAAGAGCTTTCGAGGCTTCTGATTGGTCGAGTCCACCGAAGATTCAGAGGTGTCACTCCCAGCGGGGCCGACCGACGACTCCCTCGACGGGGTGCTGGCGTGCCGCCCGGGGGTGCCGTTTGGCGTACCGTTTGGTGTGGACATTGTGGAATGTTTAACGCAAGAAAACCTGAAGTTTTCCCAAAGTTAAGCAGAAATAAATGGAACAAAATAAAACCTTAAAAATATCCGTTTATTTCGTGTAAATCCTCAGCATTCAGAAATCGTCAAACTCACAAAACGAATACCCATATATAGGTGTGACACAAGTAATATAAGTTTATTTTTCCAACGCCTGCTTTACCTGAGTCAAATAATCACTTGAAAAAAACCAAAGCGATATAGTATCCACAAAGGTAATCCAGTATCCATAAGAAATAAGTGTATCCTCGTAATCAGACGTAAACAATGTTCAATTTAATGTACGTTACTGTATCACTACATAACACAATTCAATATGGTCCTTCTAAAATACGAAACATAAAATAAACACATTCATAAGGACGTAATTAGTAACAAAATGAACAATTTTCAAAACCGAAATGATATTTTTACTACTGCGGTTATATACAAAAACTTATTTAAAGGAAGTTAAGAAAACGGCAGTAGTCTATAGACATAAAGCAACTTCAAGGCGCCGACATATATAGACACACAATAAAAAAAAAAAATGTAACTTCACAGTGAGTACACACAGCGTGTACCTGTATTGTGTGCCAGACTACACAGTGAGTACACACAGCGTGTACCTGTATTGTGTGCCAGACTACACAGTGAGTACACACAGCGTGTACCTGTATTGTGTGCCAGACTACACAGTGAGTACACACAGCGTGTACCTGTATTGTGTGCCAGACTACACAGTGAGTACACACAGCGTGTACCTGTATTGTGTGCCAGACTACACAGTGAGTACACACAGCGTGTACCTGTATTGTGTGCCAGACTACACAGTGAGTACACACAGCGTGTACCTGTATTGTGTGCCAGACTACACAGTGAGTACACACGGCGTGTACCTGTATTGTGTGCCAGACTACACAGTGAGTACACACGGCGTGTACCTGTATTGTGTGCCAGACTACACAGTGAGTACACACAGCGTGTACCTGTATTGTGTGCCAGACTGTATGGCACGCGGCTTTTACTACCAGGTGATACGCCGCTCACGACGGTCATACACGCCAACACACAACTCGGCTTTATTTTCTGTGAAAACAAACTCATTGCCGGCATTCGGGTACAGATGTTAAGAAACACGAGATTTACATCTATACAGATACTGAGAAAATGGACTTGTATTGCAACACTTGAACAAGAGCCTGCGTGAAAACACATCATTTAGTTGAGAAGACATAAAATACGTAATTTACTTGAGTAGACTTATGGGGAGGGGGGGGGGGATATTTTAGTGTGTTAATATACTTCCAGATTATCATTTATAAATAAATTCCAATATAAAGTTAAACAAATATGTGTGTGAGGGGGGGGGGGGGCGGCTGCAACAAAATCTAAGAAAACCCATCACAACAACACTAGCAGTATTCGCAAACACTGGAACATAAGGAAACAAAAATGTGGAAACGCCGTGTTTATTACACGAGCACATCTCCTGACGTTTTACTTCCGGGTGCCGACAACAGCGGCATTCATATCCAATGTACGTTGTTAATGTGTGTTAAACAAAAGGGAGGAAACTACTATTGCGTTATTATCAAAGATAAAGGGAGATGACTGTTGTGTTGCTATAATATAATAGCGAGAAAACAACGAAGCGACGAGCCTAGAACCCCGTGACTCACGCATCCTTCAGCGTGCTGGCTTTTTAAACACCCAGGAGTTGTATTGTTTTTTTTTTCCTTTAAATAATTTAACGCCAACTTGATTTTTAAAACTATGTTTTTTATAGAGGGTATTTCGTTCAACAAAAAAAAAAAAGATTTTTAAAAAGTTACAAACTTTCAATATTCAAATGTTTAAGTTCTGAGCTGAAGTAAACAACATCGACATTTTTAGAAAATCTAGAAGACAATGCTGGCAATACATGTGTATACACAAGTATGCTAACCGCGGTTGTATTGATTGTTGGCTATCTTTACTTTAAATACCAAACCTGTAGCAATACGTAAAAAAAAAAATTTGATGTGGACTCATAAATGTTACATCAAAATCAAACAATAAATGAAATATGTTTCTGCTAATTATAATTATAGATATCAAACAAGATAACAACAAGCACATTGTAATCCATTTTTCCGGATATTCCCATAAGCTTATTTATTGAACACAAATCAAAACACACGAATGAAATTTCCGAAAAAAAAAACATTGCAGATAGGAAATTCCCGATTGAGTACTCCGACACAGAAGAAAATATTGGCTAGCAAAAACATGAAAACAAAACTAACACCAACCAAAAAAGCAGACGTCTGTGAAGGAAAAAAAAACTGCAAACAATTGACACAATGCGACCGGGTTACTCACAAAATCCCTCACCCCCCTCGCGTCATCTCAAGTCTGGGAGTGCAAGCTTGATTACAGCTGACGATGTGTTACAGTTAACTCCCCGGATTTTTCCACGAAAAAAAAATGTATAACAAACGTGAGCGCCTCCACCCCTGCGCCCCCGCATGCACTCACGCGCCCGCATGCACGTGAAGATATCAAGGGCGGCTCAATATGCACGCGTTGTTTATTTTTCACGTGCGGTGTCGTACGAATGTTTGTCGTCGTGTCCTTTACGCGAGTCGGTGTCAAGTTTACCAGAACAAAAGGTAAACAGTGACCCGTGGCGTTTACAATACCAATGAAACCACAAGGGATCTAAACAAACATGTTGAACGACACTGGGTTAAATCAAAAGTTTTGTATCAATGAAACCACAAGGGATCTAAAGAAACATGTTGAACGACACTGGGTTAAATCAAAAGTTTGGTATCAATGAAACCACAAGGGATCTAAATAAACACGTTGAACGACACTAGGTTAGATAACTGTGTTTGTTTTTTCGTTGATATTAATTATCGTGTAAGTCAATAAATAATGGTCCCGCGACGTATATCACATAAACTAGTTTTACACCACAAATCTCGATGTTAGTGATGTTCCTGTAGATGAGACATAAATCACAGGGTCGGTCGTGCGGGGGTGTTCTGGATTGCTAATCCTAAAGTCTCGAGTTCGGTTCCCGGTCTAGTGGACGTCAATGGACCCACCCAGCTCTGAATATTAGAATCTAGCTGTAAATAGTCAAATGTACTGCTAGTACTGACCACAAAATTAATCAATGCGACATGCTCAAAGTAACAAATGAGGTTTGTTTTATCTTACCAATAATACATCAGGCCTGTTGTCCGCTTGCCACAATCTACAATACACTCAAAAATGTAAGCGAATCGAGAAGTTTTAAACTTTCTAGATAGAAGAATACACATTCTTAAACACGCGTATACACGGGGAAATAAAAAAACAAGAGAAAAATCTACCTAACTCTGACATCATTAAAAACTCGTTAAGACAGCGATAATGTGTTTTAAACGGCCACTCGTGATGTTCTACTAATGTAATAAACGCTAAACATCTGTAGATCAACTCTGGCACGAGATTCTCGTTATAGCCCACGAGATCAGCATGGGCGTGAATATCTGATAGTTGATAGAACATGTAACTACTCACATGGATCTCAAGCGCTCACAACATGTGTTCGTCAACACGTGCTGCGAGCCATGTAGGCTGGCTAGCATGTGTGTTGGTGAGCAGGAGGGGGAGGTGTGAGAGTGAGGGCAGAAACGGAGAAGTGGACATGAGTAAAGCCGTGATTCAAAACATCTACATTCAGCCTAGTGATACATCATCAATGAAAGAGTGGTTCAAAACATCTACATTCAGCCTAGTGATATATCATCAATGAAAGAGTGATTCAAAACATCTACACTCAGCCTAGTGATACATCATCAATGAAAGAGTGGTTCAAAACATCTACATTCAGCCTAGTGATACATCATCAATGAAAGAGTGGTTCAAAACATCTACATTCAGCCTAGTGATACATCATCAATGAAAGAGTGATTCAAAACATCTACGTTCAGCCTAGTGATACATCATCAATGAAAGAGTGGTTCAAAACATCTACATTCAGCCTAGTGATACATCATCAATGAAAGAGTGATTCAAAACATCTACATTCAGCCTAGTGATACATCATCAATGAAAGAGTGATTCTCAACGTTGTAAATACCTTGTAAAAACTACACCTGACGTTCCTAAAGCCAAACAACCCGGTATATGAGTACTTCATGAGTACTAGACCAGATGTGCTAAAGCCAAGCTACCTTAGTACATCGTGAGTACTAGACCAGGTGGACCTAAAGCCAAGCTACCTTAGTACATCGTGAGTACTAGACCAGGTGGACCTAAAGCCAAGCTACCTTAGTACATCGTGAGTACTAGACCAGGTGGACCTAAAGCCAAGCTACCTTAGTACATCGTGAGTACTAGACCAGATGGTCCTAAAGCCAAGCTACCTTAATATCTCGTGAGTACTAGACCAGGTGGACCTAAAGCCAAGCTACCTTAGTATATCGTGAGTACTAGACCAGATGGTCCTAAAGCCAAGCTACCTTAATATCTCGTGAGTACTAGACCAGGTGGACCTAAAGCCAAGCTACCTTAATATCTCGTGAGTACTAGACCAGGTGGACCTAAAGCCAAGCTACCTTAATATCTCGTGAGTACTAGACCAGATGGACCTAAAGCCAAGCTACCCCTCGTCTTATTCTGATCAAACTCAGGGTGGACAGGAACCGGGTCAAACACTTGACGTATTTGTTGACAAAATCGATACTGGTGTTTTCTTTTTCTTTACGGGGCTGAGTGTACGTAATCAGTGATGGGAATTGTGTGTGGCGTTCTTTATATGTGGTGAGGTATTGTATGATGGGAATTGTGTGTGGCGTTCTTTATATGTGGTGAGGTATTGTATGATGGGAATTGTGTGTGGCGTTCTTTATATGTGGTGAGGTATTGTATGATGGGAATTGTGTGTGGCGTTCTTTATGTGTGGTGAGGTATTGTATGATGGGAATTGTGTGTGGCGTTCTTTATGTGTGGTGAGGTATTGTATGATGGGAATTGTGTGTGGCGTTCTTTATGTGGTGAGGTTTTGTATGATGGGAATTGTGTGTGGCGTTCTATATATTATGTGGTGAGGTTTTGTATAATGGGATTTGAGGCTGGGGTTCTTTATATGTGGTGAGGTTTTGTATTTCTCAAAAGGCATTTCAACCTTCTTCATGCCTTGGCGAGTAGGCTACAGCAGAACGATGTAACGAAATAAATAAATAATTTTTCATTATTTCCTAAATTCTTTAAACCAAGATTTAATATAAAATAGTAAATAGCTTCGATTATTTTAAATATTTTCTTATATTCATCATTATTTTAATCCACATAAAAAGTCGGGGGAGGGGTGAGTAACAGCCTGATAACCAGCTGTTCCGCAAGTGATTCAGGCGGAAGTAAATGATTCGCGCTGCGCAATACTGGTGGTGTCTAGACTACCCACATAAAGAAATCTCATTCTTGATGTGTAACAAAAGAAGCTTTGGGTGAAGAGAACAGAGGGGGGGACGGGGGGACGACAAAAAAAAACTAAAACAAAAAAAGAAAACAATGTGGGTGAGGGGAGATGTGGGGAGATAGACGTGTGAAAGAAATCAGCACTGACATGACAGACGATTAGCTGGAGTAAATAAAGGAGGGGAACAGGGCAGGGAAGGGCTGCAGATAATAATGGTGGATAGCAACATTTTATCTGCGGCCCACACGCCCCTCACTCATAGCTTCACTGCGGAGATTCCCGGTGTCAGGGACAGGCAGAGGCGTTGCTAGGGTGGGGCTTTGCGCCCCGGGGTGCGTGGTAGATACCACAGCGTCATTAAACGTTGGGAAATCCATGTCTTTTACCAAGGCTATTAATACATCTAAAATATCCTTACGACAGGGCTTGGCTTTTTTTAGTACTATGAAATCTTCACTCTTAAAGCAAGACGGTTCAACCACACTATTTTTAGAGTCTTACAACATCCTTCCAAGATTGCTCCACCATCGAGTGAGTACATCAGCGATGAACAGCAAGAAGCTGCTACTGAAGAGTAACGTAGTCGAACGCGCCTATGTCAAACAATGTAGCATAATCGAATGTGCCTATATCGAACACTCAAATACACTATGGGGGTATGTAAGCAGTATGTGAGAGGGTCGCATGGGGGTAACAAACAAGCTAGGGGTGAAATCATGTTTATGTGAATCACCGACAGTGCATTCTATTTTACTTGTGCCAAATGCGCGACTTATAAACTAACTAAAGAAATCTACACAAGGAACTCGAATAGACACATTCTAGACATACAAATAAAGGTAAAGAAATTCTAATCACACAAATAAAGGCAAAGAAAATGTACACAAAAAGAGAAACGTAAAAAAAAATATCTTCACCAAAAGAAGATATAAAAATCTACACACACAAAAAAATGTAAAGAAAATCCACACACAAAAAGGTAAAATATATCTACACAGAAAGAAGGTTCGTAAAACCTACACAAAGAAAGGTGAATCAAAATCTTACACACCAAGAAAGGTAACCCTAATCGCTGCCGATGAACACAAGTTATCTTTAATTCATTACTACGCTGAGTAGCAATTATTTATTTATCAGCATCACGTGTGAACATTCCCTAACACTGTCTTTACTCTCTCATTAAGAAACGTGAGGGTTCCATTAGACTGGGTTCTTATTTCACAACATTCCACATGTACATGGCACCAAAGACATGAACAGTGTATATCTGATGCTTCATCTGGTAACGTGTAAATCGTGAGCACTAACTGCTAATGATGGAAAAATGTCTCGCATGCAAATCCGCACAGCCAGACTGACAACGTACTTAAATATCACGTGACTTCCGACGACGGCCATCTTGCCGTTAAAAAAAATCAATCTGATCAATGCGGGATTACATGTATTAGCGGGGTACAGGCGGTAACAGTGTCCAGATCTCGGCTGATGGATTAGGGTGAAGGGGGTGTCGAATGCATGTGAAGGAGATATTCAGGAGCCGGTGGGCTATCTATAGAACTATCGTCAAATATGTCCAGGAACTGAATGACGGTAGCAAATAGGCTACAGGAAACATAAAACATCTAAAGAACAAAACTGCAGTATCAAATTTAAAATAAACAATATGTAAAGCCTATATCTAATTATAATATGTTGCATTCGACGAAAATATAAGAAACAATAATGTAACAAAATGTAGAACATGCCTGCATTAACCGAAAAATTAATTTAAAATATTTTTAAAAATCAATAAAGCCTGTATTGGCTGGTGATACTAAATGAACTAGACTGAAAATATTGTACTCAAATTTCTATTTACCCCGTTATCAATGAAACGTAGACACATTTACTAGTAGGTCCTCTATGTTAAGCCGTACCTAACTGTTTTTCTAACAAACTCACACTACGCAAGTTTAGATACAACCCTAGACCCTAACCTAACCCTAAAACCCATGAGGTGGGATAGCGTCATGCCAACAGTTCCCGTTAGTCTATATCCCAACACATGATTCTACTCACAATCCCAGCCGTCTACTTATAAACTTCCCCCTTAACACACACACACATTCAAACTAATCTACACAGACAATGGAAATACCCTGTATACACACTGAGACACACACAGAAGCCCACTCACATCGTAACCCCTCATACACACACACTTGGAATTCCCCTCCCCTACAGCCGACACATACACAACGCCCGGTACTTCTCAGTTTATTTCACACCTCTTTACATCAAAGACCACACGGCTGGTCCAAACTTCACACGCACACCTTCTCACTCACACACAGGGTTCCACACACACACTCACACAGTGAGTTCCACACACACACACACACTCACACACATAGAGAGAAAAACGTCTTCTCGTTACCTAGACACAACAGACATAAATTCCTGATCACCCCCTCCCTTCCCCTCCCGTCCCGTGTTTACACTACATGTCTTCATTAAAGACACCACACAAAGGATAGCCGTGTAATAAAACTGTTCTAATGGGCTTCTCACGGAGCTTAAACTCACTTTATTCTGTTTTATCTTCCTTTAGTTAACAGGCTATGGCAATTTTGTATTAAGCTGACTACAAGTAGCGTTTTACATTCGGGAGTTCGGTGTCTGACGTATTACACACAAACATAGGTGACTGGACACAACCAGACCACCCATGCATACAAATTATATATATATATATATATATATATATATATATATATATATATATATATATATATATATATATATATATATTTATTTATTTATTTATTTATTTATTTATTTATTTATTTATTTATCTAGTGAGCAATCCGGCTCGCCGAACAGCCTTGACCCTAAGCATGTAAGTGGCCTGTAGTTGTCTACTCAAGCATCAAGGGGTCAAGTACGGGGTAAGTGTTACTGCATGCATGCACGTTAAGGAAGCTACAACTTAACGGGGCCGTGTTAACTAAGACTTTAACAGTTGTGTGTTAAACCAAGACTTTCATAGCTGTGTTAAACCACGACTTTAATAGCTTTGAGCTAAACCAAGATTTTCCCAGCTTCGTGTTAAACCAGACTTTCACAGCTGTATTGAACCAAGACTCACAGCTGAGAGTAAAACAAAGACTTTCACATTTGTGGGTTAAACCGAGACTTTCACAGCTATGCCACACTACAATGTTACTGATAAATCCAATTTACACCCCACAAAACGGTTTCAAAATGTTTATATCGCCTAAAATCAACTGATAGTACTTTTAGGACGAACTTCAAACAAACTGAATCAACACTGACTTCTTTTCTTCTACACATGATCTCTGATACAACAATGATAAAAATAAGTCGTAAACAGTTAACGATGAAATAACTGGCTGATAGACCTAGTGTCGTGAGAAATGTTGCAGATATGCTCACACATCAACCCATCCCATTTTTTACATGGACTTATCCATGAAAACAGGAAATTTCGAACGTAGATGTCTACAGAACATAAGTACAGAACAAATGTACATCGCACATGAAAATATGTTTACAAAAAAGGACATGTTAACGGGACATGGCAAGGTGATCTATGAAGCGATCCTTGTATACAATACACCACACGCTATAGCTTTACGTTGATTTACCAGATCACGTGTGTATCCATTTTATCATGAAAGAAAACGTTAAACGCCTAAATTACTATCGCGTAGAGGTAAAAACACCTAAATTTACACTCAAATCCAAAAAACATACCACACAAAATACAGTATGTACATGAGCATTCTTTACCTTGGAACGAAAGCGAAACATGAGATATCACAATTAAACAGCACGATTTTATTTTTTAATTCCAAATTTTGAAACTTTCTAGACATAAGTAAACAAAATTTTCGTATCAACAGAGCAACACTTTAAAAAGTTTTCAAATATATTGTCTAAGACACATTTAGATTTCCTAAAGTCACAGATTTTTTAAAAAAGCACAAACTCACAACCTGCAATAAACAACTCAAATCTACAGCCGCCTATACTCTGAGCAATGTAGCGGTGACATTGGCCATGTGAAGACAGCCTAGCCGTTTGACACAGAGACACGCTGGACTAGCCAAGTGGCCTGGATGGGACTGCTAAGTACCCTGAGAGCTTGCAGACGACCATGTTGATCCTGGTACAAGCATAGTTTTTTTTTTTAAAGACTGAGTCAATGGTATTTGGATCGTGGGATGACAGGCACAAAAGATTAACTTAAGAAATGGGTTTTTATAATATAAAAAAAAAAACATTGCTGGGACGAAACAGTATCGGTGGGACGAAACAGTATCGGTGGGACGATACGGTATCGAGGGGAAAATTCTACATCAGTGATACGAAACAGTATCGCTGGGGCTGAATGGTATTGAGGGACGATACAACGTTCCAGCATCGTTCTAAAATAAAAGTCATTGCGAGGATAGTTGCACGACAAAAAAAAGGCGAATGAAGTAAGGGCAACCGGTTCTCTTAGCAAGAATAACAACCCTGTTAACATAGAAAGAACGACAACACATTTACCTAGCAAGAAAGAAAACCTAGCTATCCTCGCAAGAAAGACAACCTAGCTACTTACCCTCGCAAGAATGACAACCCAGTAACCCTAGCAAGAACGAGAACCCAGTTTTCGCCAGTAAGTTCTATAGCCTAACTCGAACCGTTTCCATCTTCGCTGGTCCCAGAAAGGTCACGAAGGTTCAAGGTCTAATCGCTGTGATCAAGCCCACAACGACTTGACCTGGCACCGTCAGATTGAAGCAAATCTCGTGGGAACAAATCCTAGTTAGCCTTGGAGAAGTGGGGCGTTAGACTCACGGCAAAGAAAAATAGTTCTGTGTCACGCATGCTGATTGTAAAACTGAGCTATGACTATAAAAATATTTATTAGACTAAATTAAACTTAATGCATATACAGTGATATTTTTTATGCAAAAAAAAAATAATTTTCGACGCCTTCAAGAGAGTTGATGAAATAATACTGTCGTAGATTTTTTAAACATGACCCCCCCCCCCCCCACCACCACCCAACTCGTAAAGTTATTTAAAAGAGAAAATGTTTTAGACAAAATATACTTGAAAAACATTCGCTCTACATTTGAATAAATATTCTACTCTTAAGTGCTTAGTAGAGGTATTAGAAAGTATGCTACGGGGTGTGGATTTTAGACTTCCGGCAGGGCGACGTGTAGCTGTAAGGAGGAAATTGTGAGTAAATGTCGCAGTAATGCGCGTGTTGTGAGCTCTACATACGAAGGGAAGTAAAAACAAAACAAAAAAATTTAGTCCAAGTTTTTTTTAAACCAATGTTACACGGAACAAAAATAAATAAATTGAAATAAAATCATTTTTTTTATTATTTTCAGATTCAATTTTAAACGTGGTAATTTCTAAAAAAAATATTAAATCAAATGTTGTTTTTTTTTTTTTTTTAAACGCAACGGTAAGATCAATTATAGAATGAAACAGGCCAATTTTCAAAGATTACTGGCTTGAAAATTTCAATAATGAGATCGATAAACAGGGGAGGGCTGTAAAAATATCGAGATAATTGGAAATAACCGTGATGGACGGCAGCATTAACGGCCGGCCTTCGTGTGGAGCAGTCTCAGCCATGAAGGAGACGGTGCATCTCAGATGTGTGTTGATACAAGATAGGACTGATAGTTGGCGTTGATAAATTTTGTTTTAATGTAGGTATTGTGTTGATACAAGATAGAACTGATACGTTGGCGTTAATAAATTTTGTTTTAATGTAAGTATTGTGGTGATACAAGATAGGACTGATAAGTTGGCGTTGATAAATTTTGTTTTAATGTAGGTATTGTGTTGATACAAGATACGACTGATAAGTTGGCGTTGATAAATTTTGTTTTAATGTAGGTATTGTGTTGATACAAGATAGGACTGATAAGTTGGCGTTGATAAATTTTGTTTTGATGTAATTATGTGTTGATACAAGATAGAACTGATACGTTGGCGTTAATAAATTTTGTTTTGATGTAAGTATTGTGGTGATACAAGATAGGACTGATAAGTTGGCGTTGATAAAATTTTGTTTTAATGTAAGTATTGTGATGATAAAACTTTAGTGTTGATAAGTTTTTGAATTGATACAAGCTTTCTGTTTAAAAGTTGCTAATTGATACAAGTGGTGTCCAGAATTTTTTTTGTCAATACACTTTTTGTGTTGATAGTTGTATGTAGCTTAGTGTTGTGTTGATAGAAGAAATGTGTTTTGAATAGGCTAAAGTTTCTGTTGATACAAGAGACGTGTTTGAAAAAGACCAATTCATATTTCTAGCAGCACCATTTATCAACCGATCCAACTACTAAGAGAATGTACCCTTGATCAAATGACTAAAATTTTTATACAAGTTTTATGTAGATTATTTTTTGTCAATACACGTTTTATGTTGATACAAGTTTTATGTATCTAAGACGTGTTGATAGAAGAAATGTGTTTTGAATATGCTAACGTTTCTGTTAATACAAGAGACGTGTATCATGAATTAACCCATCTTTAACACTAAGAGAATGTACCATTGATCAAATGACCAAAACATATAACGTGGTGTGGTGGACATTATCCACTCACACTTCCAAGTTCCCATACATTTATATTACTTCTTTATTGTTATTACAATTGTCTGAAACAAAAAACAATAGCACTTTACTAATCGCATTAGTAAACGCATGTATTTTACTTCTCTGTATATTGTCACGAACACAGAGCGATATCATCATTGTAAGTCTGCTACACACAAAAATAGCCGTAGTTCACACAACAGTACATAAGTTAATTGTTTTTAACTTCTCTGTGTAATATTTTTATGGCATCAGTTACTTACAGAACAAACAATAGAGCTATACTATCACTGTAAGTCTGCAACACACAAAAGTAACAGCAATAAGCAACACACAACTGTAAAATAGCTTTTTTTAAACTTCTCTGTGTTAAAATATGTTTATGAAATTGGTTACAAACAATAGAACTTAACTATCACAGTAAGTCTGCAACAGACAAAAATAACGGCAATAAGCAACACACAACTGTAAATAACTTTTTTTAAACTTCTCGGTGTTATATTATTTTTTATGACATCGGTTACAGAACAAACAACGGCGCACAACACGGCGATATAAGAAATATCAGGAACGATAACTCTCACAGACTCACAGCTAAGTTCCATTACCCGCACAACTAGAGCACAGAAAACTCCGATGAAGTTAAAAGTTCCGTGAAAGTTTCATGAGGCCCTTACGCGTAGCTCTCCGTGTTATTTAAGTCCACAGAGACCTGTCCGTCAAAAAAAAAAAACGCGAATGGGCTTGCGCCAGGATTTACGAAAAAAAAATTTAAATATAAAGGGGGATAATTCTATTTGATGTAGTCGCCTTGTGTAAGTAGGTCAAAGGTTATACGACCACGAGGATCAAAGAGATACATTTATGTAAATTTAGAAGGTTGTCTTCGAGGACAATGACCCGGTGTCCATCATGTCTGATATACGGCTCGTCACAGCGTCTACGTGCGGACAGAAACTTAATTAAAAAGACCAACTGCGTTATTCTTCCAAATAGATGCCCCGTTTGATAGAAGAGTTACTGGTTGAGTTTCCCGTCTTGTTACGGGACGGTGGTTACGGGAGGATTTATTTAAACGGCGGGGTCGGTCAGGGCTGAGTGAGGAGGAGGGGGGGGGCTCAAGGTTTTTATTTTTTTATTTTGGGGGGGGGGGGAGAAAAAAACTACGATGAGAATCTGGACAGGGGGGACGTTATCGTTGTCTAAACATTCTTGGGAATTTAAAGACTCAACGGGAAACCTTAGGCAGGGAGGGGCGCTAAATATGGGAGGGGAGGGCGCTAAGCTGTGGCATGGAGAGGTGCTAAGCTATTGTAATGCGGGGTGATATATGTAGTGTAGAGGGGGTAGGAAGCTTTATTGGGCTGGGGCGTGGAGCCATAGTTTACCATGTGAAACTTTTATAGCGCGGCAAACATTAAACCAACATTAAAACATAAAAAAACCAGGCCATAAAAATATGTTTATTCGAAGTAGAGTATACAACCGGTGTCAATTTTTCCGGGGGGGGGGGAGGGGTTGCTAGTTGTTTTTTAAGTGGCCGATTTGAAAGTTTTCGGGTAGGTTATAAATACACGAGAGCAGAAAAGTCCATGAAATTGTGTATAAATAAGAACGGTCAACGAAATCTGATGTCTCAACATGTAGTTTCAAGAAAGAGAGGAAGAAAAAGTATTTGTAGCCGTGCTTGCTGATCGATCGGAGAGCCATAATTAAATTCGCTACAATAACTTAATTATCTAGATTTTTTTATACATAATATAATTGTTGACGGGGGTGTGTGAATAAAAAGCAGTAGTATCAACCATTAAACGGTTAAATAATAACCACTCGTAACAAATTAGTTTCTTTTGTCTTTAATAAAGGCCTTACACTAAGATCTTTGAGCTCGTTACTTCACCACCATTCTATACTGCACTCTAGTTGCACAGCCTTATATCATTTCAAACACTAGTCTTATGGAACTTCCCTCGCGTGGGTTAGTTAGCTAGGCTCAACAATGCATACCACACTAATCAAAATAGAACAGTATACTTACAAGCTAAATATACACTGTAATCAGGGGAAAGGGGATTTAGGCAGGAAATGTGTGGTCTGGTGGAATAGAAGACCTAGCCGCTAAAGGTCAATGAATTGTTCGTCTTTGTCTTTGTTACTTTTCTCTTAAGTTCACGTAAGTTTAAAAGATAGCCGACTTTCGAGGTGGTGGGGAGAGATAGCGAGAGTTGGACAGAAGTGGGGAGGAGAGAGAGAAAGGTGGACACTATTGGAGACAATCACATAGCAATCTTATCACAAGCTTATTACAGCAGAGCTAATTCCCATAAACATAAATGCTAAACTCTAGAAGTAAACGTTGGCCAGTGTTGTTTGTTGAGGAAACTACATATAGGTGGGGCAAAAGGTGGGTGATGGTGCCAACACAAGGGTAATTAGGCGGTACACCAACAAACATTCCTCTTTAGACATAGCGATCCATTGGACAGATAATCCACTGGGCAGATGAAGTAAAGTTTGTTTCTTGACCTCGGCATATGAAGGGATATGATCAGCAGCATTCCCAGCCGCCTTTACTTTCCTAAACGTGAATTAGGTACCCATCAGAGCTGGGTGGGCTCAGAGACGTTCCAATGACTTGAACCCGGTCTCGCACTCGAGACTTTCAGGTTACTCCTATACAGCTATGCCAAGTCATCCCATAACAATGTATAACTGGGTAGAAAAAGGGTGGGTGTCATCAAAATGGTTATATGTAGGTAAACCAACAACTATCGGGTAAGAAAAAAATGGATGTTAGTGTCATCACAAAGGTGATACGTTGGTACACCAACAAATATCGGGCAGGGGAAAAGGTGGGTGTTGGCGTCATCACAAAGGTAATACGTTGGTACATCAACAAATATCGGGTAGCGAAAAGTTGTTTGTTGGTGTCATCACAAAGGTGATACGTTGGTACACCAACAAATATCGGGCAGGGGAAAAGGTGGGTGTTGGCGTCATCACAAAGGTAATACGTTGGTACATCAACAAATATCGGGTAGCGAAAAGTTGTTTGTTGGTGTCATCACAAAGGTGATACGTTGGTACACCAACAAATATCGGGTAGCGAAAAGTTGTTTGTTGGCGTCATCACAAAGGTGATACGTTGGTACACCAACAACTATCTGGTAGGGAAAAAGGTGGGTGTTGGTGTCACCACAAAGGTAATACGTTGGTACATCAACAAATATCGGGTAGCGAAAAGTTGTTTGTTGGCGTCATCACAAAGGTGATACGTTGGTACACCAACAACTATCTGGTAGGGAAAAAGGTGGGTGTTGGTGTCACCACAAAGGTGATACGTAGGTACACCAACAACATTGGGGTAGAGAAAAAGGTGGGTGTTGACCCAGACACTACTGACACGCTCCTACCCTGACAACCGACCCTGTCATAAAGTATGGGACCGGTTGTCATGGCAATTGAGAGTAATTGACTCCAGGGCGGTAGATAACGGGTGGGGTCGTTTGCCGAGGGTATTATACACAAGCGGTTCTCACACGGTTCAACACGGGGTCTTTGAAATATAACGAGATAGCCAGCACAGGTTCTGTAAAAAAAAAAAAACGCCAAACACAAAGAAGTGTTACAAATGAATTAGCTTAGATAACGTTACACCGACTTTACAACCTAATGTGAGGCTGATGAACATATTTTGACAGACGGCATATACTTTAGTTCTAAAAAAAGATTGCAGACTTTGTTCGTGCATATTTAATACAGTCTAGAAGAAACACTGGCAGTTAAACAGTTAAAAGCAGAATTTTTGTGAAATATCTTCTAAAGTAAGGCTGACGTCGATTTTAGCTATCTGGTTCTAGGGGAAGCGAATATAGATATAAAATCCTTCAAGAAAAATCTTCTAACTAAAATTTATAAATACTATCCGTATAATCTATATATATAATTCTCTTCTGGGAGTCGCTAGAAAACAAGCTGCAAACGCGCTCCCTACCTCCCCACCCCTACATGGTTTTAGTGAGCTGTGTTCACTCTAAATGTTTACAAGCAGAGCCAACGATTTTAAACGTAGGGGGGGGGGGGGGGAGGAAGGGGGGGGGTATGGTCCTTAACGAGCTACTTATAGTGTTTTAAAGAAATATTTTCAGTGGCAGCTTTGGTACTGTCGAATTCACAAATATGAATTACTGGAAAGTAGAAAAAACAACAACTAAATAGCGGCGTATGTTATGCCGCGGGCCGGCTCGTAATACATTAACAAAAGAATGCAATAACAAATAAAATAAACAGCAAGACTTGTATACTAATATCATTAGCTACGGGTTCAATAAGATATAAGGAACACGGCTTTACGTAAACACACGCAGATTTTGAACACATGCAGTAACAGCTTTGGCCCTAGGGTGTTGAGCTGGTATTAAATCTAGGGACCATGTGATGGGTGGGCGTCAAATAACTGTAACGGTGGGAGGGGAAGGGGGGGGGGGGGGTAAAGAGCCCAGGGTCAACTGGATCTGGATCACAAGATCTGGACTTGTTGAAATAAAGCAAAATATCGTATTCAAAAAATTTAAAACTTAGCTGAAAACGCATAAGTATTTTTAAATGTTAAAGAAAACATTACAACAACTTAGAGTTAAGGGGGCGGGACCCCAACAAGACACTAACAAATACAGCCACCCCCCTCCCCTCGTTCTAACAGAGCTAACATTAAATGTATTGTGTTATTGCTGCAACAGATGGCACAAGTAAGTATAGAGTGTGTCTGGAATGGGTCGTAGCATAAAAATCCAGGTACCAACTGTTCAAACTGTGGGAAGCGAAAATGTAAGTGTAAGTAAACTCAAGCAGGTTGAAATGTAATGTGAGGCTCGACTCAATGTATTTCTAAATGTTTATATCTGTCGAACACTAACACGTATAGAGATAAAACATACCGGGTAAATATAACATTTAAATCATGTGAGCAGCCTTTCTACTGACGAATTATTCTGTTTCATAATGCGATAAGACGGTCTTTATAATCTCAGGGAATGAGAAAATGATGTGAGTAAAAAAATAAAGAAAAAGTCAAGAAAAAAAAGAAAGACAGGATTTCTGTGCTTTGTCTCATAGGTTAACGCCATAGTTTTTTTTTATTGAACTTCCGCCTGACCTACTTTACTTTGATCCGATTGTATACTTAAAATCCCTGCGTTGAACACACACACACACACACACACACACACACAATGACCAACCAGGGACGGATTTAAAAGGCTGAGGAAGGGAGGAGAGGGGGGATTCTAATTAAGAAGTTTAAATGTGCCTGATAAAACAGCGGGCCTCCTTTTCTAAAAGATTCGCCTTTTAACTTTTTCACTCAATTCTCCTCCGACTCTTTCAGTTGACTTGAAGGCTTGCCTTCTGAAAGATAAGCCCGGAGCCAAAAAGTAATTCAGGGATGATCAAATTAAGAGCCAATCTAAAAAAAAAAAAAACGCGTGATAAAAGGTTAAAGGTAGTTCCGCCACAAATTATTGGGCGAGTGGGGATGAATTAGACCGGGACTAGAGCTCCTCTTGTGTTTTCTTAATGAAGCCGACGGTTGTTTTTTCTGCCGTTCCATTTGAGTTATATATAAGAATATTGCCGTGATGCCGTCTCCGATGGGACTATTTCAGCACTGACAACACTCCTGTAACAATGTTATGTAAGTGAATATTGCCGCGTGCCGCTTTATTGGGACAGCTCTATATCAGGACTCATGGGGCAACTAGTGTTTGGGGGAGTCTACAGGGAAATAGAGAAACAAAGTGCTCGATTAGTATCGAGTTTTTTACAACTCTCGTGGAAAAGAAATGGCAATTACTTTTTAATATAAAAAAGGTATGCGCCCATGATATGCCTAGAGGATCTAGCAAGCCACAACAGGGTCGGGCGGGTAACGGCTTGCATGTGTCTCAACTTCTCTTTTGTGTTGGGGTCTGGTCTGAGCCCGGACTGACATGAGTTTGGTGGGAGGGAGAGAGAGAGAGAGGGGGGGGGGGGAGAGAGGGAGAGACTCCCACGACATAATTAAAATAGGCACGAGTTCAGGTCTCTCTACATTTAATGACTAATATATCTGTGCTTTGGTGTGCTGATAGGTCAAATGTGTATCGATTTGGTGTGTTACTCAGCATGTAAGCTCACTGTAAGCCAAAGATGTAACACTATTTGGTGTGCTACTCAGCATGTAAGCACGCCGTAAGCCAAAAACGTAACACTATTTGTTGTATTACTCAACATGTTAGCACGCCGTAAGCCAAAGATGTAACACTATTTGGTGTGCTACTCAGCATGTAAGCACGCCGTAAGCCAAAGATGTAACACTACGTAGGTTTTAATTTACTTCTCTGTGTTGATGTTGTTCCACAAGCCAGACTGTCAAGGTCGATAATCCTAGTTAAAAATTCAATTAAAAATCACACGAGGAAGAAATCTTTAACAAATAGCATTATCCTCCCAACGACGGGGAAATAATTTGAACAAATCTGATTTACATTGTACAGATCGGACTCCGGTCATCGGAGTAATATGTGTCTCCTGCGGGCACATTATCTAACCTCTACTGTAGCTTATGGTTTATGTAGGCTATTACAACACAGAAAAAAATTAAACAAGATAATTTGTGGCCGTGCTCCAATACATGTTCAATTTACAAGATAATCGAAGCATCTACAGACATAAGGACGTATGGGGCTAAAATTCAGAGCTAAGATGAGATTGGAGCTAGGACATAGTGGGAGCTCAGTTACAACATGCACTTATACATAATGGGAACCATGGCAATATGAGAGCTAATGCGTGATGGGAGCTAAGACTGCATGGGAGCTAAAGCATGATTGTATCTAAGATCAGGGCCGGAGCTACCATTAAGGCAAACTAAGCTGTCGCCTAGGGCGCTATCCAATATGGGGGAGGGGGGGCGCAGAAATATGTAATCGCCATTATTAAAAATAACTAATAATAACTTAGATCAAATTATATATTTTAATAAAATGTGTATGATAGGGGGCGTTTTAATTAGTTTTGCCGAGGGCGTTAAATGCACTAGCTAAGATGAAATTCGATTTAAACTTAGGTCAGGCGCGGTTTGAGAATCTAAGCTTCGAGCTAACTGCTACAGTAACATGACGAGATAACGCGAGGCAGGGGGATAGACATGTAACGTAGGAATGACGGGACCGCTGCTCTGGCAGTCACGTGATGAAGTCATACTTTGATTGGCAGGTGCCGGGTGAAAGGAAAAGCAAAGACGTGAAGGGGGAGGGGAGAGAAAGATAAATGGTTTTCTAAATTTAGACTGGGATTTTTTTTAATGTTCTCGCTAATAACATGACCATAATAGATCGGCTTGTCAGTGGCGTAACAACCATGAAACCAAGGTGGACAAAGTCCGCGGGCCTCTGAGATTCCAGGGCCCCGAGATTCCAGGGTACCCGAGATTCCAGGGTACCCGAGATTCCAGGGTACCCGAGATTCAAGACCCCCAAGATTCCAGGACCCCGAGATTCCAGGACCCCGAGATTCCAGGACCCCGAGATTCCAGACCCCCAAGATTCCAGACCCCCAAGATTCCAGACCCCCAAGATTCCAGACCCCCAAGATTCCAGGACCCCAAGATTCCAGACCCCCAAGATTCCAGACCCCCAAGATTCCAGACCCCCAAGATTCCAGACCCCCAAGATTCCAGACCCCCAAGATTCCAGACCCCCAAGATTCCAGACCCCCAAGATTCCAGACCCCCAAGATTCCAGACCCCCAAGATTCCAGACCCCCAAGATTCCAGACCCCCAAGATTCCAGACCCCCAAGATTCCAGACCCCCAAGATTCCAGACCCCCAAGATTCCAGAGCCCCAAGATTCCAGACCCCCAAGATTCCAGACCCCCAAGATTCCAGACCCCCAAGATTCCAGACCCCCAAGATTCCAGAGCCCCGAGCTGTGTAAGCAAATAAATCGAGCTCTTAAAACAACTGAGACTCTTTGAAATTTTTGTTTTTAAAATAAGAGTATTGGGAAAAAAAAACAAGCTGCTTGTGCAATAAACTTAATAGTTTCAAAAACGAATACTAGTTAAAAATTGGAAGCTTTGAAGTAGATTGTGTCATTAACTCCAGCTAGAAAAGGTTACGTATTTTGATAACTTTCCAGTTTCAACGATATATAGGCCTACACGTTTTGCATAGTGGGGAATGTGCATAGTTCACATGTATATACATTTAATTTCAGCACACAATCGTTATGGTTTATAGCGTATATCCTAAAAATAAGAAGTAAAACATAGATTTTATAATAATGATGAAACAGCTATGTTATATTACATAGTAAAAGTATACCCTTTATTAAATAAAATTGGAAAGACTAAAATATTTTACAGAACTGCATTAAAAAGTATCACTTATTCCCTCTATATTTCATATTAACCGTTCCCACTACCTCAAAAGCCTGCGTAGGTTTCGAGGTAAAGGGCCCCCAGTCTTTTGATTATCGGTTACGCCGCTGCGTGTCGTAGCTATTTATAACAGAAACTTGAAGAGACAGTTTCCGTGTTTAAAAAACTAGTCAAGTTAGAATCCCAACACTCGCATAATTTATCGAATAAATCTCAGAACACGGTGAATTAAAAACTATAACTCAAGATCGCTAACAAACTATTTAAAATCCGACACAGGCGATAAGATGGAGTAATGATCGTGAGTATTAATACAGGTGATATTGCTCACCATCAGAATGTGGATACAAATGTTGGCTCACACGTGCTGCCGGCTGGTCACGTGCGATCTATCCCCATCCCGTGTAATCCCGCGTGTAAACAGAATGAAAACATTGGTGATGGAATCAGATGGAGGGGGAGGGAATGTTGCCATATGTCGGGAATAGCTAAAGCTGATTGAAATGGAATTGAGTTGACAGGAATGTTGTAGGTTATGAGGTCGTGTTATGTAGGCAGTACTGTGTTGTGTTTGTGTTTTCTTTTGTGTTTGTGTTTAGTTTTGTTCTGTTCCATAGTTAGTACATTTAAAAAGATTCCTCGTGGCTGAGCACGGGTATGCAGCTAGTATAATAGTATATGGCTTTACGGCTGGGCTAGCGTACATTGATCATGACACACACATTTTATGACATCGCCATTCGTTGAATCATGTCTGTTGCGTGTATTACGAACTGAATCGTCACCATAAGTGGAATTATGTACAGACGGGTACCCCATATAGTTGTAAAACATCATATGTAAAACGTATGTCAATACCACAAGATATGGCGGGGGGGGGGGCTGTTTTTAATATGACTTCAGTACCAGTCTCAAAAAAACAAAATAAAAATTAAGACAATAAAAATTACAGGGTTGGGGGCATTTCGGTGTCATAATAAATTAATAAAGCATTTTAACTCTTACCAAACGCATAAGGGAAGAATATGGCTTACACACACTCCAGTTGTTTTTATTTTACCTCATGTTCTCTTGAAAGTCGAATCAGATATTCGATATAAAATCAGATATAAAAGCCCACACACAGGGACAACCTAGAATTCTATGCATATTTTAAAATAACTGTGTGAAACCGAGAGGACTGAACTTGAGACGTTGAAATAAAAAAGCAAACATCAGTTAACACTGCTACAGAAAATAATAATCATTAAAAAAGTTTTAAAAAACCCACGTTTTCTGATTGAACTAAAAAGTAGAAAATAAATGCTATAGGCCCTACATCACAATAATGCAAGCGATCACTCTACTATAAGCGATGAAAAACGTGGGGCGCCGAAGTAAAAGTTATATTACTATTGATTAGATAATACTATTGACTTTTATTAGGGAGCTTGTAGAGAGTCAACAGTATTAGAAACTGTAAGAAAATCACGGCGCCCCACGTTTTTGCTCGCTTATAGTAGAGTGATCGCTTGCATTATTGTGATGTAGGGCCTATAGCATTTATTTTCTACTTTTTAGTTCAATCAGAAAACGTGGGTTTTTTTAAACTTTTTTAATGATTATTATTTTCTACTTTTTAGTCTTTGTCTGTTTGTTTGCATTAAAATCTTGCTATCGATTTTATCTTTTCACTTTTTTTGGGTAAACGAAGACAACTCGTAAAAAGACAACTCGTAAAAAGACAACTCGTAAAAAGACAACTCGTAAAAAGACAACTTGTAAAAAACACGTTGTGTGAATACGTTACTGACTAGAACACATAGATTTGAACCCGTGTCGAGTGGGATAGCAATCGTGTGCCCAACCACTCGACCATATCGTCTCCCCCAAACTGGCCTACCTCCTGTAAGTTTAAACTCGGTTCAAGCTAAATTCTCTGCCCCTAAGCCTGTGGCGACATGTGATCGTTCGCTTCACTGCGCGCGAGGTACGCGTCGCTGGTTTTTTTTCTAATGGCTAGCAGAGGAGAATTATATATATAGATTATATAGCGGTCTAAAATGCTCAATAAAATGTTTCCATTGATCAATTTAGTAATAATAACAATTGAATATTCAATGGTCATCCAAAAGAAAGCTTCCCTGAAAATTTCAGCGCGCTAGCTAACTGGGAAGTGCCAGAAATTTCGATCGCAAGATTTGATTGGAAAGACAAACAAATAAACACACAGAGAAAGCAAGTTAAAGAAAACGTGGGAAAAAAAGGACAGGAAAGAGAGGAAAAACTGATAAGGATTTATTTGATTCACCTTGACAGTACGATGGTTTTTTTTTTATTGGGATACTTTTGTCAGCTTTCACCGTCTACACGAGTGTAATAAAACTGAGGTACGACAAAGAGTCACTGAGTCAATGAATGTAGTTACCTAACCAGTTTTAGGGGTTAAGATGACGTCAGCTTTATTTGTGTACCGCGTCAGCTTTATTTGTGGCCGGCGTCAGCTTTATTTGTGTCCGGTTGATAAACTCGGGATATCAGAAGAGAAAGTACGGCCTGGTGTGGTAACTACATCAATGTTAAGCGTATGTTGGGGAGGGCTAGGTGTGCGTGTGTGTGTGTGGGGGGGGGGGGGGGGGGGTAGCGAGACAGACTGTGATTAACATGCGTAGACTGGGGCAGTCTGACCTAAGGTTAGACGTGACTGTTTTCTCTAGCATGGTTTATCAATTAGCTGTCAGAAGATATAAGAAAAAAATTAGACACGCAACTCTTCTACGTGTGTTTTTACTTGCCTATTCAAAACACAGGATCTCAATCCTGAACGTTTAGGAGCATAAATTAAACACATAAATGTATGTTGAGATGTCTCTTTACTGTATGATTAAACAAAGTAGTCTTGTGAAAACTCATGAGAAACTTAAGTGATGTTTCAATCACAGAACTACAACAGAATAAACAGAAAATAAAAACCACTTCTGAACTATTCCAAAGACTTGTGTTGTACTGAATATTTCACCACATTAAATCCACGCGTGCTGTAAGTAACTACACAAATAGCATACACGTTCACAGGAACTGGTTACATTACCTAATTGGTTCAGCGACGGTTATATGACCTGCTAATGACACGGGGAGAATTGCGTCTCCTTGCTATGTTGGTTTTTTTTTGTTTTGTTTTTTTTTTAGTTCAGGCTGAGAATGTCTTAGGTTAACAAAAAGGAGGTCGGGTCGGTTAAGCTCATGGTTGCTGAACTGAAGGGGTCCCAAGTTCGAACCCACGGGCAGATGAGGCTCGTTATCTGGGGACAGCCACTCATCCAGGAGAGACAACTCCAAAATCAAACTGCTGATGCCATGTAATTTGTTCTTGGTTGGACAAAGGCTATGGAAGCAAAAATCCAAAAAGATAGCAGGCTGAAATCGGAGTCAACGGCCTATATAGCGCATAACCAGTTGACACCTAATACTTAATTGTGTTGGAGGGAATCATTTCAATACCAGAATTAAGAACTAAGAAGAATCAACAAAAACTTAAACTATGCAAACTCAAAACCTTTAGCGTATATAAATATATTAAGTGCAGATAAAAACGCCAAAGCAAGACACTATTCGAAGTTGTTTTGCGAGCATCGACAGATAATTTAACGCTAGCCCAAAACCCTTAGCTTTCAATAACACTGTCTCTAACCCAAATGGTTAGTATAAAGCTGTAGGGCCGCACAATACCCATAATCCTATCCTTAACCCTAATCTCAACAATGACCCTAATTATTATTTTTTTTTTTTTTTTTTTGAAACTCCATACGAAACCGCATTGTCTTTTATTATAAAAACCCACTATCCCACAACATTTTCCATCAATGAGACTGAAGGAAGAGGGGGGGGGGGGGGTCTTTAAAAAACTGAAGTCGATAAAAAACAGAGGATCATACGGCTGTAATATCCCGCCAACAGGGAAGCCAGATCCACGTGTAATGCAATGTCAGACATGAACTTAATCAATAAAATAGATGGAACCTCAAGGCAAAGAAGAAAAAACGAGTGTCGTAATGAGAAAGACACGAGAATACCCCAGTGGTTCTCAAACTTTGTGGAGTGGCGAGCCCATTTTATATTACTTTTATACGACCCCAATTCTTTAAAAAAATCAAAGGAATAGGAAACATTGAAAATTATATATATATATATATATATATATATATATATATATATATATATATATATATATATATATATATATATATATATATATATATATATATATATATATATATATATATATATATATATATGAATTAACCAAATATGACTTATTTCAATAAAGAGCTTATAGGCCTACATATAGATATAGATATACAATGTTTTGGGGTGTGGGTTGCGGTGCACACCTCCGAGTGTTTGTGTTTGTTTCCGTTGCTCTTCACAAACACGCCAGGGGTGTGTCAGTCAACAGACAGCCGAGGTTTGAGTTATCGGTGCCATCATAAATAAGCACCAGACAAGTGTGGAACACCAGCCTGACGTGAGCCGGGCAGACGACACGGGCCACGTTACCCATCCGTCGTCTGCTCGAGGGTGGGCGTGTCTGGGTTTTTTTTTTTTTTGTTCAACGGCATACTGTTACGTCGCTCAAGGCAACGGGGTAAGTAAAGTGTACCCTTTTTTAGCCTGAAGGTCTAAGGGCAGGTGAAGTAGAGTTCACCTGTTTCTATAACCACGTTATATCTAGGGATAGTGTGGTAAGCTCAGTCGCCTTTACTTATCTAACGTGAGTTAGATAGGCATCATAGCTGGGTGGACTAAGGGGCGTTCTAATCGAGACTTTCTGGTTAGCAGTCTAGCGCTCTACCGCTAGGCCACGCCGTCCCATAAGAAAGGAACACGGCTATTTGGTTTTATTTTCATTTATTTTTATTCACTTTTTTTCCTTCCCTCCATAAAAAAAACAGATACACTCAATGAGCGACACACATAGACCATAAACAGATGATTGAATAGTTTTAAACCCACCAAAAATAGAACACCCCAAACAAAGCCGATCTATTTTTGGAGCAGTCCAAAGTCTTTGTCTCGCGAAAAACAAAAATTACCAGCCCCGCTTTAAAAGAATTAACCTTTTTTTTAATTTCTTAATCAGCCACGCTAATAGTTCTTCTAGCAGAAATGTTGAAGAATGGGCGTGACGGTGGCCGTAGAGTCATGCACGCACCGACATTCTAAATGAATATTTGATGTCCAAAAACATTTTACGCAATTTTTTTTAAAATAACATTTAAGCACTTTTGAAATAACACAACATTTTTTTTTTTGAGAGCGGGTGGAATAGAATGTCTGGTTTATGAGAAGTTGTGTGTCTCAACTTATAAAACAAAAGTTGGTTCAAGTTCTTATCAAATCATAGAAACATTGCAATATAAACATTTGTGTTTCATTATTTAAGGTGAACCCAATTAAAGTTTGAGTATCACTGAAGCAGACAACACACTCGCCACTCTATAGAATCACAAGCTTGTAGCAGCTTCTTAAAACACAGCGGCGTGTCGAGCTGTTGGCATGGTACGGAGCCACCACTAATGTAGACAACACACTCCCCACTCCACAGAACCACATGCTTGTAACAACATCCTACCTAAAACACATCGCCACAGAACCCCATGCTTGTAACAACATCCTACCTAAAACACATCGCCACTCCACAGAACCCCATGCTTGTAACAACATCCTACCTAAAACACATCACCACAGAACCCCATGCTTGTAACAACATCCTACCTAAAACACATCGCCACTCCACAGAACCCCATGCTTGTAACAACATCCTACCTAAAACACATCGCCACAGAACCCCATGTTTGTAACAACATCCTACCTAAAACACATCACCACAGAGCCCCATGTTTGTAACAACAGCCTACCTAAAACACATCGCCACAGAACCCCATGCTTGTAACAACAACCTACCTAAAACACATCGCCACTCCACAGAACCACATGTTTGTAACAACATCCTACTAAAACACATCGCCACTCCACAGAATCCCATGCTTGTAACAACAGCCTACCTAAAACACATCACCACAGAACCACATGTTTGTAACAACAGCCTACCTAAAACACATCGCCACGCCACAGAACCACATGTTTGTAACAACAGCCTACCTAAAACACATCGCCACAGAACCCCATGCTTGTAACAACATCCTACCTAAAACACATCGCCACGCCACAGAACCACATGTTTGTAACAACAGCCTACCTAAAACACATCACCACCCCACAGAACCCCATGTTTGTAACAACATCCTACCTAAAACACATCACCACCCCACAGAACCACATGTTTGTAACAACATCCTACTAAAACACATCGCCACTCCACAGAACCCCATGCTTGTAACAACAGCCTACCTAAAACACATCACCACAGAACCCCATGTTTGTAACAACAGCCTACCTAAAACACATCACCACAGAACCCCATGCTTGTAACAACAGCCTACCTAAAACACATCGCCACTCCACAGAACCACATACTTGTAACAACAGCCTACCTAAAACACATCGCCACTCCACAGAACCCCATGCTTGTAACAACAGCCTACCTAAAACACATCGCCACTCCACAGAACCCCATGCTTGTAACAACATCCTACCTAAAACACATCGCCACAGAACCCCATGTTTGTAACAACATCCTACCTAAAACACATCACCACTCCACAGAATCCCATGTTTATAACAACAGCCTACCTAAAACACATCGCCACGCCAGAGAACCACATGCTTATAACAACAACCTACCTAAAACACATCGCCACGCCAGAGAACCACATACTTGTAACAACAGCCTACCTAAAACACATCACCACTCCATAGAACCACATGTTTATAACAACAGCCTACCTAAAACACATCGCCACTCCATAGAACCCCATGCTTGTAACAACAGCCTACCTAAAACACATCGCCACAGAACCACATGCTGGAACAACTTCCTACTAAAACACATCGCCACAGAACCCCATGCGTGTCGAGCTGTTGACATGGTACGGGTCCTAGAATGGCCAGCACCGGCAGATCGCCCTTATTAAAATTCCGCTCATCACAGAGTAAACACGGCGGCTCACTGATGTTTGCTTACCACATTCCACATACACCTGCTCATAACCGTCTGGGCTTTAGCGGGGCGTAGCTTATATTCACACTCAACCACCTATACCCACAACTACTTTTGTGCCGTACCCACAGCCATCCATACTAGTAGGCTTTAGTGTATTTAACCACCATTTACCCTTATCATCCCGATATTTGGGCATTAGTGTATTCGACACACGTATACCCATAGCCATCCATATTTGTGGGCATTAGTATGCTCAATAAACATCCACACATTGGACCTGTAGTGTATTCAACCACCTATACCCATAACCATCCCGACTTTTGTAGTGTATTTAACCACCTATACCCATAACCATCCCGACTTTTGTAGTGTATTCAACCACCTATACCCATAACCATCCCGACTTTTGTAGTGTATTCAACCACCTATACCCATAACCATACAGACTTTTGAGCTGTAGTGTATTCAACTATTCTACAGACATTATAAAGACGTATAGACCTCCATGCATATAACTACACAGACGCCGGTATTATTGATCAGCTCAATCTATTCCTGGTCAACTGTCTAAAAAAATCTAAACCAATCCATCTTATATCTAGAATTAAAAACTCTACGGCGAAACGACTTCTCCGCTATTTCCTCAAATGGACTCCATACTTATGCCACACCTAAACCTTAATCATTACCCTAAAGTAATGTCAGCCTTATAATTACAGCATAGCACTCTAGCCGATAACTCCTCAAACTTCTAAAATTAGCCATACGATCACCATATTCGACCTCCGAAAGAAAGAGTACTAAGAAACCTTAAGCACAGTACAGACTCAAGATGTCTAGATCTAAATAGTAGATAAGGAATTAGAATACAACGTTTTATATATCTTTCCTCAACAAGCTAAAAATTCCGGGCCGATATATTGTATTATTAACAAAGACGAAATATAATTCTTCACTTTAAACCACTTTTAACCACCTTCAACACTCACTACAAAAAAAAAACTTTCATCTTGCAAGCCAATGTCGCTCTACAAGGACATAAAAAACCTATGCTAAATCATGGCTGGTAATTAACGTTTAGCACGCGATGATCACCCAAGGCGTGTGTGAATGTAAAGGTGATGGTTTATTAGGCCTGGCTCGCCGAAGGTGGCTTTAATGTCCATTAGCACTTACGTAATAAAGTAACACCGGCAAGGGTTAAGAAAATACATATGGTGTGATCTAGACAAGATAGATCTGTACGCTCTCGTTCATTCGTTCATAGGATTATACAGTCTAGTGTCTAGGTTTATGTCGGGATTCAATTAGGATTGGGATCATGACAAGTGTTATGTTAGCGATTTCAACACACACACACATATATATATATATATATATATATATATATATATATATATATATATATATATATATATATATATATGTATGTATATATATATATATATTATATAATTGATAACAAGGATACGTAAGCTATAAAAGAATTGAAAACGGTGGTCAAAAACGAAAAAAAAAAAGAGCAACGATTTTAGAATACATATGAATTATTAAACTCACCTTCACAATACTAAATCTAATATCTAAAACAAACTAATTTTTTAATCAAAAGAAGAAAAAAACACGAGAATCTGACACAGGTCTAAGAAATATTGAACAAACACAAGCGCTATAATCCGATATTGTATTATAGAATGAGTCTACACTCCTTGCACTAGAAGCAGTACACCAGTACACTTTAAGACCGTGTCTATTGTCCTAAACAGCTACACCACTAATAACTATGCCGCCTAGATCTATCACCATTTACACAAACAAGACTAATGTCTTTCTCTCACTTCAGCCAATACCAGAAATAACACAAGGGAAACTACTCCATCGGCTTATATTTAAACTAGTTAATAGCCTCCCTTTACGACGTCGCCGTCACGGAAACACATCACATAATCCTACATGTAGCATGTAGATATTTAAAAAAGTAACAGCCCCACACACACACACTGACAGACGGTGGTGCGTCAGTTGATAAAAACCACCGAGTGAATCGACGTCTGAGCAATGCTTCCTCCCTCTCTTTCTCTCCCTTTAACTCCACGCATTTCTCTCCCTTCCTTCCTCCCACCACCCTTCCTCTTTTTCCCCTCGCAATATTAAAACCTGCCACCATTATTGCTTCCCCACCCTCTCTCCTCAATTTCCCTTACTCTCAAACCCACCCCCGCTTTCTGGAATTTAACGATTTTTTTTTTAAAACATACAGATATAAAGTATCATTGAAAACACGGAAGAAAAAACCCAGTAAAGAAAACCCGATTAATTATCCTCAAGATGGCCGACTATAGTCACGTGAGTGCTGCAGTGTCTGTGACCGAGGATTCACGTGACGTTTATTTAGAATCGATAGTTCCAGCAGAGGGCGATGGGTGGGCGGCAGTTGTTATTTTTTTATCGCTGGGCTTAACGGTATGGGTCACCATGTCTTGGTGATTAGACCGGCACGTTCATTGTGAGGGTGCTGTCTCATTAGACAAGTCTTGGGGTGTTGGGTTTTTGATTGTCTTAAGCCAAGTCATTAGGCTGTTTTATGTGCATTCATTTATACTTAAGCCATGTCATTAGGTTTAGTTTTATGTACATTTATACTTAAGCCATATCATTAGGCTTTGTTTTATGTACATTCATTTATACTTAAGCCATATCATTAGGCTTTGTTTTATGTACATTCATTTATACTTAAGCCATGACTTAGTTTTATGTACATTCATTTATACTTAAGCCATATCATTAGGCTTTGTTTTATGTACATTCATTTATACTTAAGCCATATCATTAGGCTTTGTTTTATGTACATTCATTTATACTTAAGCCATATCATTAGGCTTTGTTTTATGTACATTCATTTATACTTAAGCCATGACTTTGTTTTATGTACATTCATTTATACTTAAGCCATATCATTAGGCTTTGTTTTATGTACATTCATTTATACTTAAGCCATGACTTTGTTTTATGTACATTCATTTATACTTTTAAAATATTTCCTTTTTTTTTAAAGAAAAAAAGGCGTACGCAATGATGACTAAAACAGGAATGTCTAAATTACGAATGGAACAAAAATTTTAAAATGTAAGAGACAAGACTAATTTTTAAATTAATTGTAACTTGATTTTTGAAATGTGTTTTGAACAAAGGCCTATGTTTGTAACGCATTTGCTGCGTGTATGGTGTGTATGTGCTTGTAGTCTTGAACATCTTGTTGAAGTCAATTGATATTGTGAGCTAGATCTACCGGAAATCGGTAAAAAAATAATGTATAATAGTCACAAATAAGAGCAGATAAAGTAGAGTACATGTATGTGCCTGTTGTGTTGCCTATACTATCCCCAGCTGCTTTTATACTCTACACCCAACACTAACCAATTCTAACAACTTACTATTTCAGTGTAAGTCCCTCAAAAAAAAAAAGAGGAAATTCGTCACAGGATTATATTTTACATCTCGCCCCCACCCCCATCCCACTCTTTGAATCCCGTGACCCTCTCATGAAGACACGGGTACGTGCCACTTAGCCTCTCTGTCCCAACACTCAAGATGTTTGGCTAACTAGCGGTATTCACGGGGGTCACATGCTACGCCGGTAGCCAATCAAAGACGTTTTTTTATTTTAAAACTACAGGCGAGTGAAAATACACCAAAAGATGAAAAGAGAAACGTCATCTCGACATGATGGACAATAGACAAAGACATTCCATTACAAATATCGCAGGGGACAGTTTAATTAGCACTTAATGACGACTACACTATAAAACGCTATCTACTGGCACTAAAAGAAAGGGAAAAAAATCAAGTTGTGTAATAGATTTGCTGCACTGACAAACTAATTAAAAAACAGGATTCCTGAACGGCAGCATATCAGGTGTGAAGACAATTAGTCTAGAAAATCTCTCGAGAAAAAATGCTGTGGAATTTATTTATTTTTTCTAATTTCTTTTTTTTTTTTTTTTTTTTTTTTTTTTTTTTTTTTTTTTTTTGCTGAAAACAAAATTAAGTGCAATCTAAAAATAGAGCAAACGTGTAAACAACTGCATTTTTTAAAACCGTTAAAAAAATCGTGTTTAAAAATTAAACAAACAACGGTGGCTTTGCGATAATTGCTCCCGACTAGCTATGTGTAAACCAGTAGATAGAAAGAGTACATTTAGAAGCGAAAAACGGAAGTTTGGATTCTAATGACTTAAGTAAACAAAGTTGAGAAGGAAAGAAGAGAGGAAGGTTTAAAGAGGCGTGAATATAGGGGAGGGCTGGGTTTAGATATGGGGACATCTAAGGTAGTATTTGAATATTGTGTGGACTGCCTTGTGATAGGGAACATCTAAGACAGTACTTAAATATAGCGCGGACTGAGTTTAGATATGGGTCATCTAAGGTAGTACTAATATATAGTGTGGACTGGGTTGAGATATGGGGACATCTAAGGCAGTATTGGAATATACTGCGGGCGAGGATTTAACATGGAACATCTAAGGTAGTACTAATATACAGTGTGGAGTGGTTTGTGATAGGGATCATTTAAGGCAGTACTTAAAAATAGCGAGAACTGAGTTTAGATATGGGGACATCTGAGGTAGTAGTAGAAGAAAGTGTGGAATGAGTTGAGATTTGGGAACATGTAACACTTAAGGCTATAATAGAATATCGCAAAAAATGGGTTTTGATAACGGCTGTACTGTTGCTCGTGTGACGACTTCGAAATAAAAACAGATTCAGCGTTCCTAAAGGTTCTCAAACACGGGTTGGGGAAAGGCCTGAATTTGACAATGTTGGAGTGGAGTCAGGAGACATGAAAAGTCCTACTGACGTTTGAGACTCCCTGGGAAATGTTTAACTTCAAGCCCTGCTCCCTTTAAAGTCTCAAGCTTATTAAAAACGCGCCGGGGCTCCCGACGAATGCTATTTCCTGTTCGTTAGGGATGGATAGGCTCGCCAGGCTTGGGCTGATTGACAGGGCGCAAACCTTCGCTTGTCTCAACATTTGGTAGCCGGCACCACATACTGGTGACCTCATACACCATACTGGTGACCTCATACACCATACTGGTGACCTCATACACCATACTGGTGACCTCATAAACCACCTCATATATTGGTGACCTCATACACCACACATCACCACACATACTGATGACCTCATACACCACACATACTGATGACCTCATACACCACACATACTGATGACCTCATACACCACACATACTGATGACCTTATATAACACTCATACTGGTGACCTCATATAACACTCATACTGGTGACCTCATAAAACCACACATACTGATGACCTTATACACCACACATACTGATGACCTCATACACCACACATACTGATGACCTTATACACCACACATACTGATGACCTCATACACCACACATAGTGATGACCTCATACATCATACTGGTGACCTCATACACCACTTCATATATTGGTGACCTCATACACCACTTCATATATTGGTGACCTCATACACCACTTCATATATTGGTGACCTCATACACCACTTCATATATTGGTGACCTCATACACCACACATACTGATGACCTCATACACCACACATACTGATGATCTCATTCACCACACATACTGGTGACCTCATACACTACACATACTGATGACCTCATACACCACACATACTGGTGACCTCATACACCATACTGATGACCTCATACACCACAAATACTGATAAGCTCATGCACCACACATACTGATGACCTCATACACCACACATACTGATGACCTCATACACCACACATACTGATGACTCCATACACCACACATACTGGTGACCTCATACACCACACATACTGGTGACCTCATACACCACACATACTGGTGACCTCATACACCACACATACTGATGACCTCCTACACCACCTCATATATTGGTGACCTCATACACCATACTTGTGACCTCATACACCATACTGATGACCTCATACACCACACATACTGATGACCTCATACACCACACATACTGATGACCTCATACACCACACATACTGATGACTCCATACACCACACATACTGGTGACCTCATACACCACACATACTGGTGACCTCATACACCACACATACTGGTGACCTCATACACCACACATACTGATGACCTCCTACACCACCTCATATATTGGTGACCTCATACACCATACTTGTGACCTCATACACCATACTGATGACCTCATACACCACACATACTGATGACCTCATACACCACACATACTGATGACCTCATACACCACACATACTGATGACCTCATACACCACACATACTGATGACCTCATACACCACACATACTGATGACCTCATATACCACCTCATATATTGGTGACCTCATACACTACGCATCACCACACATACTGATGACCTCATACACCACACATACTGATGACCTCATAGACCATACTGATGACCTCATACACCATACTGATGACCTCATACACCACACATACTGATGACCTCATACACCACCTCATATATTGGTGACCTCATACACTACGCATCACCACACATACTGATGACCTCATACACCACACATACTGATGACCTCATACACCACACATATTGGTGACCTCATACACCACCACACATACTGATGACCTCATACACCATAATACTTCTCAATACAAAATGTACAAATCAAATAAAAACTGTTAAATTAAATACCGGAAAGATGGATGTTTAGCACAAAACTAGACGCTAATGCTAGCACAAAACTAGACGCTAATGCTAGCACAAAACTAGACGCTAATGCTAGCACAAAACTAGACGCTAATGATAGCACAAAACTAGACGCTAATGCTGGCACAAAACTAGACGCTAATGCTAGCACAAAACTAGACGCTAATGCTAGCACAAAACTAGACGCTAATGCTAGCACAACTAGACGCTAATGCTAGCACCACTAGACGCTAATGCTAGCACAACTACACGCTAATGCTAGCACAAAACTAGACGCTAATGCTAGCACAAAACTAGACGCTAATGCTAGCATAAAACTAGACGCTAATGCTAGCACCACTAGACGCTAATGCTAGCACAAAACTAGACGCTAATGCTAGCACAAAACTAGACGCTAATGCTAGCACAAAACTAGACGCTAATGCTAGCACAAAACTAGACGCTAATGCTAGCACAAAACTAGACGCTAATGCTAGCACCACTAGACGCTAATGCTAGCACAACTAGACGCTAATGCTAGCACAAAACTAGACGCTAATGCTAGCACAACTAGACGCTAATGCTAGCACAACTAGACGCTAATGCTAGCACAACTAGACGCTAATGCTAGCACAACTAGACGCTAATGCTAGCACAAAACTAGACGCTAATGCTAGCACAACTAGACGCTAATGCTAGCACAACTAGACGCTAATGCTAGCACAACTAGACGCTAATGCTAGCACAAAACTAGACGCTAATGCTAGCACAAAACTAGACGCTAATACTAGCACAAAACTAGACTCGGCTACTAGCACAGACGTCCTGCTATAAATTTAAAAATTAAAAACGAATACGTCAAACTAAGCAGGGCAAGATGAGCAGAACCCTCAAATACTCACCGCCTTAAGGATCCCTGACACACACATTCACTTAATCTACAATTTTTTTTAATGTGGGCAATTTTAAACCATTTAAATGGAACTTTTAAAAAAAGTGAAATGACTAGCTGACAGAAAGTTGCGAGCTGATGTGAATTTACGTTTACACAGCTGGCTTTAGTACTGTAGGTACTGACAATACAGAAGAGAAAAAACAAACATTGCAGCATACTATCTTCAATACTTAAGTATTAGAAACTCTACAGTATAAGTATTATTTATATTCTGGGACGCCATACATATGTGTATTGCTGTAAAGTGCCTAAGTGCAGCAAAGTGTCTCAATTTTAGTTCTAATCTCGCTTACAGAGCAACAAAACAAATTTTTGTTTCTGTTAGTTGTTAGGTTTTAGGAACAGGGCAAAAGATTCGGGTCAGGGTTTGTGATTGGGTTAGTCAAGCGCTTTCCATAAAAAATATTTTAAGCCTGCGAACATGAAAAAAAATCGTTCAGAATTAAATGTATAAGAATGTTTCATCAACCTACCGCCTTACGCCGGCGCCTCCTCAGCAAAATCTTCTCCATGTGCGTTAAAAAAATGTTTGTAAAAAGTCCAAAACTAGTCAAAGTCACAATCACGGTAAAGTACCTAAATTGGTACTTTGAAGTACTTGATGTGAATACCCCGTGAAATGCAGGCAAGTGCCGGTACTTAGCACCGGGATGCTGGAGTCAGCACCGGTGCCATACATTCGCTCCTAGTGACACAACTTTCACACCGACGGCAGGCAATTGACGCACTCCAACAGGCACCAATTTAAACCGCTGCTGAACGCTCGGGTTTAATTAAGAGCGCGTCTTCAAACACTGATAAACCAATCAACCGGTTCGGTCAGCTGACGGGGAGGGGGGGGGGGGGGGGTAGTCAGGTTTCAGGAAGATTATATGAACGGAACGGTGACGCCCCTGGGTGTATTATAATACTACGGGAACATAAATTAGGGGCGCGGGGGTGTTTGACATTTATGACCATCTGTTTTAAAGAATGACGGGACCCCTGTAACGTATCTCGTACTAAAGCCGCTAGCCGTGTTTACAACAGCGAGATAAGACCGTGGCTACCGCTGGATGTGCGGGGTACCATCAGCTACCCGGGGTGAGAGCCCCTGCTCCGACAGGTCACGTGTTTATGTATGAACTGTTAACAAACGAGAGAGTTCCATCCTGCCGCTGGTAACTGATCAAACGATAACACGGCATTTGTCGATTAGCCATACACACAGTGGCGTAGAACTGGAATTATCATATTCAGCACTGTAGAGTCAACATTGTGTGGGTACGGCTAATCGGCAAGCACCGTGTATACAAAGTGTTGATATCCATTTATAAAGAAAATGACTCAAATATCAAACCCCTCACTGTAAGAAGATTATCGAAGCTAACCCATGTTGCAAAAGAAACTAGTTTACTTTATTTCCAGTCTACTAAAATGTAACAAAGATAATTGCACTGACTAACTAATAAGCTAATATAAACAACTATGTCAACAAAACATTGCTTTTTGAGACTATAGCCTTTAGTGTGTTCAATGATACGTTGGGAGAATGTGTCGTCGTAGCATGGCTAGTACGTTGTACAGTCGAATGTAGTAGTACACAGACCGTAAGACAACCAGATACACGAAAGCAGATTTTTACCATTGACGCGGTTAAATCTTCTTCGTGACCACTGATCAAAGCATAACAGCGGCCATTGTGAAAGAGAGAGCATCCCGAACATACGAAATAAGTCCAGATCCTAGATTCTAAATGAGACAAAAGTGAAGGAAAATTTTAATATTCTTTTCACCGCGGATCTTACACCGCAGGCTAAGGAGCTAATCCCGAATGACAGGGCGAAACGTGTTATTTCCCCTTGGTTATCTCCTTTTTGATTACCGGAAGGGCGCGACAAAGCTGGGATAATGGCTGTCCAGTCGACCCAGTTACTGGACAGCTGGGAGAGGGGACATAACACAGTATCGTGACTATACTTTAGATAAACTAG
This sequence comes from Physella acuta, assembly GCF_028476545.2. NCBI lineage: Eukaryota > Metazoa > Mollusca > Gastropoda > Physidae > Physella > Physella acuta. Next base: position 374,930 of record NW_026731815.1, read on the forward strand.
AGAAAAGCAAAACATAAACTATACATTTCTGAATAATATAGCACAAAAATTATATAATTTCAACAAAACAAAGCGATTTTACAGTTTAAAAAAAAGAGATCCACCAAACAAATTAAAAGGAACAGTTCCTACGATTCAATGGTGCAATTTACAGGGGAGGTAACAAAGCATTTTTTTCAAAACCTAGGGAACCAAGAGTTACGCATCTTGCAATAACGCAATTTTGTAAAGGCAGCTTGACAATAGAAATTACATTCAATTTTCCCGAGATCACATAAAAGAGGTGTACTCTACTTTATCCGGCAATGTACCTTTACTTTTTTTACGCTAAAAAAGTGTACTAAAACAGTAAAAAAAAAAAAAAAAAAAAAAAAAAAAACCATGTACATGTCATTAGTTATTATAAGCCTGGTAACTGTTACACAACAGCATAAAGAATTATTAAAGATTGTCACAGGTTGCAGCCTCAGTATTCTCTCTATGTTAGCTGATGTATTGTAACGTATGTTAAATTATTGTAACTTTATTCAACTCATTAGCAGACTTTTGATATGCTAATGAAAAAACAAATTATTCTACTCTAAACTGTGACATTCACACCACTGAGCTATGACAAACACATTTACAAGGTGTGACTATCACATTTGTAAGGTGTGACCCTCACATTTATAAGGTGTGACACATCACATCGATATATTCACATTTATTTTCCCTTTAGAAGCATTTTTAAACCTTATATATCTCTTACTTAGCACGAGCTAGTGTATTACAATTATTTTTTTATGTTTATTGTATTGAATTTCAACAATTCATGTTCTAATATAGAAACAGCAAATTCACATAGCTGAGCTATGAAAATCACGTTGCTAAGCTTTGAAGTGAATAATCACATTTTTACAGGATATATTCAAATTGTGTTTTTCTTTTTAGAAACATTTGTAAACTAGAAGTGCAAATTAAACTTTTTAAAAATTAACAGAATAGAATCCTCTCTTGCAGTTTTGCAATTTTTATATTTAACAGACCTGAGTTTAGGTATTACATCATCTCAGATATAACAGACATACCCCATCAAACAATCAAGAGCTCCAGGATTTAACTTATATTACTTTAAGAGTCAATCAAATGGTATTCTAAAAACAAACATTCAAAACAAGATGAAGAAACAAATCAGTACATTAATATATGACCTCACTGTTGTTCTGTTTCTAGGAGCGAAGTTGTGTTTTTTATTATTCTGATGGTAAAATTTGAAATTTAAACATTGTGGAAAGACAGATGGACAACAAATTAATTCCCCTCACTGTTGCCTGAGCAAATCATGAGCAGAAAAACTTAATGTAACAAATAGAAAGCTGACCTTTGAATTCATTTAGATTGCACAAAGAGTGGACTACATATTTCACACTGAACTTTAAAAACATCAGGAAGAAATACTCATTAAAAAATAAAACCAATTTATTTTTTTACATGATTCATTTGCTTAACATTTACCACATTGCAATTGTTAAACTTGATGTTTAACATTACGCTTTTTTCAAACAAAGGTTTAGTTATTTAAGCAAACAAAAAAGAATGTAGTTGGGCCTGCTTTTCAGTTTTGATTTTAACCATGTCAATACTAGAATGAATAAGAAAACAATATTAATCTTGCTCAATATTATATTGCAAGATTATAATGAAATAGATGAGCTTCTTTTGTATACACCAATAAAATTACAGTCACACTAACCAATTTTTTTTATATGGCTTCCTATAATCATTTTGCTAATTTTTTTTTATTTATGTCTGCAATGAATCCATTAACTTTCAAATTTAAGTGATAGTGAAATGAGTATATATGAATAATTAGGGGGAAAAAAGAGGTTTTTTATTTACTCAAAACTATAAATAATAAATAACATGCTATGAATGTTAACAAGTTAAACATAGATTGCTGTGCCTGTATTACAGTCAGTTTTTTAATTAAAAGTGCTAAAATAATATCTACTTTTTTATATCTAACAAACATGATTTTGAATTATTCAACTGTTTGAATAAAGCTATGCAGTCTTACTTCATTATAGTTTATTCTTTAAAAACTAGTTACATTTTCTAAGTAAACTTCCTCTATAGACCTAGCAATCCAATAGGCAGATGAAGTAGAGTACATGTTTCTTGACCTCAGCATATAAGGGATAGTGTTGTCAACACTATGACCAGCCACCTTTTACTTTACTTTACCCAACTTAAGTAAGGTACCCATCAGAGTTAACTGGATTCAGAGATGTCGTACAGTCATAATTTCAAACAGAGATCTAAATTCAAGATTTTCAGCCAAATGCTCTACCATTCGACCATGCTATCCCTTTTTTTTCAACCAAAAGGTAGCAAATTCTTTGATATATAGTATACATAGCTTTTGAGATTTTACATCTTTTTAGACTTAAAATAATGATTTTGTGGAAATAGCAATTTTTCCTGAATCGCAGTGAAGACTACCCTCTACTGGTCAGAAGAAGGTACAACCCTATTTGTGTCAGAAGGTTAGCCAGAAGACAAACTACTAGTTATGGTAATCAGTTATAACAGTTATAATATTGAGTATTGGGCAATGAGTAGCAGTAGGTCTAGTCATTGTGGAAATATTATTAGGCCATAATGATAAGGTGTTTTTGGCAGACTTGAAGAAAAGACTTACCCAACCTTTTAATACAGTATATGAGTATTTCCATAAACTGGTTTAAACATAAAGCTACTGTGGCACTGCGTCTACTACAAAACTTTTAAGTTTTACTTTTAACTAAGATATGTGTGGTGTAGCCCTGTCAGTCTGTCAGTCTCACTCTAAACTCTAAGAGTGTTTTGTTTTTTTCTGACAGATCATCTTTGTATGTAGCCTACATTGTAGGCCTATAGCAACTAGATCTAGCAAGTAATGTGGGCCTTGCCCTAAGTTAAGGACTTAGTAAGCCAGCAAGTGTGTAAGCTCAGTGAGTAAGGCGAGTAAGGCCTACTGCCTACCTACAGCAGCTTAGATTTAGAAGAATGGCTTAGAAAATAAATTAGTAAATAAAATCAAAGTGTCTACTCGGAATAAGATTTTTCGGCAAAAGATAGTTCTGCGCATGCGCAGTGACCTATCGCTAGGGTTAGGGCTAGAATGAGGGTTAGGGGTAGGATTAGGGATAGGGTTAGGGATAGGATTAGGGCTAGGGTTAGGGATAGGATTAGGGCTAGGGTTAGGATTAGGGCTAGGGATAGGATTAGGGATAGGGTTAAGGATAGGATTAGGGTTGGTATTAGGGTTCTGCGGTTGTAAACACACGCATGCGCAGTACCATCGAAAACATCGCCGCTAAGGCAAGTCGTGGTTTCTCTCCAGTGCGCATGCGTATCGCATGCGTATCTTATTCCGACTAGAATCGGCCAAATAAAATTAGGCCCTAGATCTACTTAAAATTAGGGTTAATTGCTTATACCAGTCTCCGGGATTTGACTACATCCGGCATCGGCCAATGAAATACGCGCTTTCTAAGCGTTTTGGTAAGGCGTGACGTCATCAGCGCGGTGTGTCAAAACTGCGGTTTTGAAGCCTAAATTTAATTTATAGTTCAAATCGCAACGCGTTTTTTCAAAATGAGGGAAAAATGACCCTTTTTAAAAATGGAGATAGTCGTTTTTTTCAATGATGACGCCACAAAATCTCAAAATATTGCCGTCCGAAAAAGCAATCATTGTTAAATATTTGCCTTTTCGTGCATTAATATTTTGTCAAGTCTACCAAAACGCTTATAAAGTGCGTGTTTCATCGGCCGATGCCGAAAGTATGTAAATAATACAAAGAAAACAGACAATAAATTTATTTTGATCATATTTTATTGCGTATTGTAGTAAAGCAAGCAAACAAAGTTGTCAACAGCACACCGCAGAGAGTTGCGCGGCACGTGTTCCAAATTAGGTCAAAGCACGGATCTAGGCTAGCCCGCGCAGCTAAATGCCAAAATATAATTTCTTAACGTAAAGTACGGTAAAGCGACAAAGCAACGTTAACTTTATAGACACGGGTGTTAAATGGCTGTCCCTGCAGGGTTTTAAATTTGCATTATCTAGAACGTGGGGATATTGGTAGATCTGTTATTTATTTTCAACTGTAACCGATCGATGGCTAAGTGGTCAAGGCGGGAAAATGAGGTCACGTGATGTCTCAAAAGTTTAGATGGACACCCGACATCTAAATCTAGTATTTCGATGAAAAGCGGCTTAGCGGCTGAATTTATTGATTAAACGCTTTGATGGAGGTATAGATAATAGATAATTAATAAAAAGAAAAAAAATATCCTACTTACAAAATACGACATCATATCCATGCAGAAAAAATTATTCCAACGCCATTTATGAATATTAATTAGATCTGCAATTTTATCACCACATGACCCTCGAAGGCTCAGACGTGTAGGTCTAGGGCTCTAGGTGTAACACACATTCGGCCCGGGATGTTAATAGTAATAATATATTTTATTGGTTTGGGGCCTATGCCTAATTAGTTGGCCCTGACATAAGGATAACCTATTTAAAATATTATTTGTAAATGAAAGTGGGTAAGGGTTAAGAAAATGTGAACACATTTTGTTTTATGTATGGCTATACGTTTAACAAGAAACATGTTTGAAAAGGAGGGCATTTATTTTTAAAATTTGATGAGTGCTGTGCGTTTTTTATTCTCACCTACTTAAAGTGACGTAAGCAAATTTGCATATGGCCTTGACCTTGTACTGCTTTGTAAAGATTCTCAAGCACCAAAAAAGGCCTGATTTATGTTATTAATACAAAAAAAGAAAATACATGGACATATTTATAACCACGATTATCTACGCGGTCAAACGATTTTTGTTACATTTTATTGGGATTGGAATTTAATAATCAATATACACGCAGTGGTCATGGAAAGTTTAAAAGATGTCACTTTTTTGACGAAGTTTACCTCCTCCTCCCCACAGTTTACAATAAAAATAGCGACCCCCCCCCACCCCCCGTCTCTGAAATGTGACGATGTTTATGGACGATTCCTATGTCCCACGTAGAAGGGGGGGGGGGGGAATTAGTAAAATATATGTATGTTCTATAAAGTATTATAGATCGTTGTCTATTATGTTCGGGTCGGGGAGGGGTGGTAGGCTGTTTAAAAAATAATACTGTTTACAAATATCTCAGACCTGGCCACGCTTGGTGTGGGGGGGGGGGGGGGGGGGGGGGGGGGGGGGGGTGTGTGTATCCAACCCCCCCCCCCCCACAAAGTACAGAATAAAAATTACCCCTCCCCCCCCCCCCACAAAGTACAGAATAAAAATTAAATGTTGACCATTGTAAATAATCACTGGATTAACATAATTAATTAATTTGGTCATGATAATATTTAAGTTTAAGAAGTCTTTTCAAGACAAAAAAAAACTTTAAAAAAAAACACCTTATAATATAAACGAACCCACAAGTGCATTAACGAAGTAATTAGCATAATTAACATATTGTAATTAAGCTAATTAATTAATTAGCACTAATGATAATGAAGGGAGATAGTTTTTTTTTTGTTATGGCACCTCTCCAAATCTTATTATTTTCATAATCACTATGCAAAAAGTATTTATGTTACAAAAACTACACATCTCTGTTCTCTCGGTGCCTAGCGCGACCTATTTAGGCCAAAGTGAGTTTGTTTATGTTGACGTTTTATTTTTAGACTTCACGGTACAACGCAGATCATTGGCCGGAAGAACATATTGTCAGACACTGGTATAAGTAATCATCGAAAATTAGATTTTAGGAGATAGAATAAAACAACAAGGCAAATTCAAACTGTAATCTAATAACTAATATCTTGTAGGCCTATATGAAATAGATCTAGATCTTGTTAAGATCTAGATCTAGAAATCTAGATCTCTAGGCCGAATTCTAAGAAGACTGCTGAAAAATTAAAATTATTGAAAAGCGAAAGTTTATTTTTTTCCATGTTTTTTGTTTACTTGCCTGTAAAATGCCAACTAACTGAGATGTTTTGTAATCGTTCAGTACAACAGCATGTTTATATTTAAATGAAAATAAGCTTACCTGTCTTGCCTCGGTCATTATGTCTAATTGCACAAATCGGTGAGATTACAAAATCAAAACGTGTAGGCTTTTTTTGTAATGAAATGTTGAAAGTTGAATTTCTGAAGGAAGATGAATCATACAATGCCTCTTTGCGGAAGTAATCAAACAACCGCCATAAATCGCCACAACAAACGAAAATTTCCGAAATATTAAAATTAAACAGATGTAAACAACACTGATACTAATGACGTCATTTCAGTATTAATTATTGCCAGATTGTAATTTTTGTACATGTGAAAAGACTGTTTATATTGGCTTTGTGCGGGGACCTAGCGAGATAGTGTGATAGTGTTCCATCCCACATTTGCATTGTAGGAACATCTTTATCTGTCGAAGTCGTCAGTCTGTTTCCGCATCTAAATGATATTCGTCTTCATATTTCCAGAGTTAGTGTTGTCTTAGTATTACGAAGGGCTGTGCGGAGTCAAAGGGCTACATAAATGACGTCACAATCACAGGTAATTTTGTGACAATGTGTGATGAAGGAAAGGGGGGGGGGGGTCAGATAGTGTGACGTCACTTTTTAAAAAGTAATGTTGGAAACTCAATTTTAGCCGTTATATTTCACGTTTTATAAAACTGTTTTAATAAAAATTAAAATGCAATAGACATTGGTTAAGTACTCGCTATGTTGACCGAGCTCAGTCAATATTTGTAATTATAGAAATAAATCGATGTTTGAAAAAATGCATTGTAATTTTGAGGAGAGTTGTAGGTTGGAGTGTGACGTCATTTTTTGTGGGGGGGGGGGTCTGGCTTATTGTTGTGACGATATGTGATAAAGTAGAGGGGGGGGGGGGTAAACATAAAAAAAGCGTGACGTTATTTATTACCTCAAAGTTAAAAGTGTCTGAAATATTGGTATAATGCCGTAAATACTGTTTAGAGATTGTCCATAAACGACTTCACACTACCAGTAAGGGAATCGGATATAATATTTTAGATAGAATTCGCTGTTTGTTTTTTTAATCAATTTTGGGGAGGTGGGGTAGGTCTAGGTTGGAGGTCATTATAGAGGGGGTCTGAATTTGTGTGAGGTAAAAATCGAAGTAGCTTGACGAAGAATTTAGTATTCTTTTACTCTTTTTATGAACGTAATTTTTTTTTTACAACTTGCACAGAGCGCCTCCAATAGCGACCGTCCGAATCTTTCATCGTTAGCACTCCTATCCCCCAACCAACCACTTTCGATTTGCACCCGCCCCCCCCCCCCCCTCATGATTTCGATTTGCACTCCCCCCCCCCCCCCTCAAACTTTCGATTTGCACCCCCTCGACCTTTCAATTTATTTTTCCAACCCATTTTGGCGCCCCCTAAGGTCGGCACACGGGGACATATGCCCCCCCCCCCCTCGTTACGCTACTGCTATACATTAAACGATTTTTTTTTTAAATTGGATTTATTTTAAGGCCTACTGAGCATTATAGCTTTATTTGTCTACATAAATGCCATTTTTCGTAAAAGGCACAACTTTATGACTATAAATTTAAATTAAAAGGGTGTTTTTAAAAAAAAAAACTTTAAATAGTTTAGGCTGTATTTATTTAGCGGCAGCTTTTTAGCCCATCGAGTATTTCTTGGCAATAAATCTGGTATAGTCTGTCCGGGACTAGCTGAAACCGTTACGCCATCTTGGTTTTAGGCGATCATAGATCGCTTGGTTTTACAGGGTGCTAGCGTTCATACGAGCGCGTTAGGGTACAGTTGTACCCACCATATTCTTTTACTTCACACAACTACTTTGCCATCTGATTGTTTATAATAATTTGTTCATAAAGAACTATACATTTTTTTTATTTGGGTGGTCAACATGGCATTCTAAAAATGATGTCTCAACTTTGCGTACAACCCAACTCTGCACTGCAGACAGATTTGGTCTCAGACCCTTCTTTTTATTGTATTGTTGATGTTAAACGAAGGCAGTGGTGCAATGGACAAAAAACTTCAGCTCCGTTCATCACCTGTTCAGCCTAAAAATAATGGTGTCATCGCTGAAAAAAAAAGTGGTGAGTCAAAAGTAAAGCCCTCCCCACCCACTCTCGCAGATCTACAATAAAAAATATATAGATCTAGATTTCACAACAAAGACGGTCACTAGCCTCAGAACACTTAAAGTTTAAAGAATAAAATTAAAGGGTAAAACTCCATTTTAGCGTATTTTATTCCCTGCTTCACGTTCACCTCCAGTTGGGCGTATTTTATTTATTATCAACACAACCAAAACTGTCAAAACACAAAAATGTTAGGAAAACACTTGGCCTATGAACTTTTGTTTTGATTTTCGATCATTTACTTTTGTCAAAACTTGAGAAAAATTCAAATTTGGAATAACCTGGAATATTGAATGTGCACTAGAATCTAGATTTAGCTTATTTTTCTCTTAAAACTAGGTTCGTGTCATTTAAGGAAAAACTCATAAATGCAAGTCTGTTAAGTTTGTATTGTTAAAAATGTCACGCACTCATCTATATAGATCTATATAATTCTCTTCTGGGAGACGTTAGAAAACAAGCTGCAAGCGCGCCTTGCAGTCCCCCCTCTTCCTCACTATCACTACCACCTCCACCCACACTAAATGTTTACAAATCGTAGAGCCGGGTTTAGTGACGGCTATTAGGGGCAGATAATTTAGTTTGAGACGATTTTAAACTTACAGGAGGTAACTAAGAGGAGGCTGCTTTCACGGGGGGGGGGTGTAGGGTAGGAAAGGGGGGGGGTTAGTGTTTTAAAGCAAATATTTTCAGTGGCAGCATTGGTACTGTCGAATTCACAAATTATGAATTACTGAAAAGTAGAAAATAAAACAACTAAATAGAGGCATATGATACGCCGCGGGTCGGCTCGTGATACTACAAATAACTCACAATGGCCCTAAGCTAATGACGTATGCTTATAAATAAAGTCAATGTGAACTCACGGTGAACCCTTCACCATGTTGGGATTTTTCTACCGCCGACGATCACACGCTTTTTAATTGCAACTGTGATGCTTATTTATAATCTTTTTTTACCTTTTCTAATTAAAGCACACAATCATAAAAAATCAGTAGATCCATATCTATCATCTAATCCTAGTGTTTTCATAATGTTTTTGTGTTTTTTGATTTTGTGTTTATAACAAAATACGCTCAACCGGAGGTGAACGTGAAGCGGCTAATAATACGTTAAAACGGAGTATTACTGAATAAAGATACTATTATCAAAATAGTAACACACAGGTCCAACACTACATACAACACCCTACGAACTACATTTTCTTGTCGCTGATCTAGATGTAGTTATTTGATTATATGTCTAAAGTTAAAGTAATTTATTCTACAATGTCAATACAGCCACAATAAACAAAATTTCAAAATTCTAGACTATTTAAAGGCCTACTAAGCATACTATAGTCATAGACTTACTTGAGTAGATTACTAATGTAGATCAAAATACTAGGCTTATTAAATTAATAGGCTAGATATAGGCCTACAAAATATTGAACATCGTGACTGTTTAAATTGGCTAATATAAGCCAATTTAGGCCTGAATAATTTTAGCTTTTTTATTTAATATTAGCCCAAGCTAATACAGTAAAACTAATAGAATGACAGAGTTAATCTTAGAAACATCCTACTTATTTAAAATATTAAGACATTTTAGGCCTTAAATCAATTATATCAAATTTATAAATATTAGTAACTAGGCCTAGAATTTAGATCTAAATGAGAAAGACATTCATGGTTTATGCCTTTTTATGAATACTTTTCTAGCAAGCTCTCTAGTTGGGAGTAACCCCATGAAAAGAGCTGCATGTACAACTGTAGTCTTTACTTAAGTTTAAAAAGGGTTTGTTTTTTTTTTTTGCTTAATCCTTATCCAACTGAATGTTAATAACTTCATGTATTAGTTGCTTTTACATGATACTTTCCTGTTTTAGGTTAGGCACTTTGCATATTATACTAATTTTTTAAGTGTTAAGACCTAGATAAATTTTGCTTTCTAGATTATGGACGACCACGTAGACAGAGAGAGCCAGGCAGCAATGGAGGAAAATCACAAGAACTTTCCCAAAATTCAAGACAGATTCCTCGGTCTAATAGAAATTTTAGTGACAAGAGGCCGAGACCGAGAGACAGTTTTAATGATAGACAAAGTGAAGAGGTAGGTTTTTTATTTGGTTAATAATTGAAGATTAAAACAATGATTAAGCCTGTATTACTCATGTGTAATTAACCTTTGTAATTTGCAGGTAGCTGAAGTTGTTGACATTTTTGATGTAACCAACACAAGCTCTCGTAAGGGCAATGCAAATCATTTGCTAAAATTCTCCTATGGTACGCGCAGTGAGTTAGGAAACTATGATAACTGGAGATATAACGGGGGCAGATCTGGCAATGGGCGACGTTTTTTCAAAAAGACACCGGCTGTACGCTACAGCAAAGAACAGTTTTTGCAAGCTAGGTATTCACATTTTAAAAGTTATCAAGTACTGCATATAAAAATTTTCACACCTGATTTATACAAATATGTGTTAAGTAGGTGTAACTATAATGAGCAGTTGTTTTTAATTTAATAAAAAAAAATTCACATTTTTTAACCATTTCCTATATCTTTTTGAGAACTAAAAATTTCATACTTTTTTTTTGACAGTTGTCAGTTTGTTGTTCGAGAAGATGGGGAATATTCTGAGCAAGCCATAGATCCAGATGCGTTAGTTAACTGGGACAAGGTAGAATTAGTGAGGACATTTTCAACAGAAACTGTAACTTGTCCTATTTGTCTTCAAGTTCCGTTTGCTGGTATGTCAATAGAATCATTCTAAAAACTGCTTTGTTATCTAAATTAAATTTGTTGCCCTTAAATATACATTTTGCATATGTCAACTTATATTGGAAATTATGAAGTTAATATAGAAAATATAGTACTGCTATTCTCAATGCTGGTGTGTATTAAAATTTGTTTTTAAACTAGGTAAGATAACAAAATGTGGGCATACTTACTGTTGGGCCTGTATACTGCACCATCTTGATGAAGCAGACAATGGAGGACAAAATAAATGCCCTGTTTGTCCCAACAGAATATCACCAGATGAGCTAAGAAGGTATTTATTTTATAACTATGTCTAACAGTTAGAAAGTGAGTTATTAATAGTGGATGAGAAGTATGAAAACCTGTCAAAAGCTACATAAAATTATGGTTATTGTGTGTAAAAAGCCTACAATTTTTTTTTAAATGTGTGTTTTTGTTACAGTGTACAATGTATTGAGGTACCTGAATATAAGGTGGGTGATGAGATTGAGATGAGATTGATGCGCAAGAGCAAGGGTAGTGTGTATACATCACCAAAAGCCAACTGGAGAGAAAGATGTGGTATTCCTCATAATATTAATGGTAGGTTAAAATAATTTGCTGCAACTGAACATGCATACGATACTGTGCATTTAGAATAAAATGTATTCATTAAAATTGCTTTTTTTGTATAACTTATACAGAATTATATTTCAGATGGCGATGTTACCAATTTTATGAAGCTGTTATTGGCTACTAAAGATCAGGTACAGAATCAGGTAATAGATTTTGAGAAAGCTTCACTTGCAGCACATCTCCTAGATGCTGAAGATTATGAAGTTTGCTACATAGATATGGCCAAGAACATGCTGGAGGTAATTAGGGTCTTTAGGTTTAGTAAGCAATCAATTTAGCTAAGTAAAATAGATGGTATCCATTTTTTTTCAAAGAGGAGGTAGATGCTCTGTGTTGTGTATATATATTTTTTTAGTTAAAAATTTAGATAACATTATTTGAATACAATCAAATTAAAATAGATTCTTTGACTTTCAGAAGCGTGAAAATAAATTAAAAGCTACAGTCTCGTTTGATACATCCACTATTGACATTGAAAAGTCAGCTACAATACCTGACAGTACTCCTCTTGCAGCAGGCATTTCATTTGATGGTACTAAAGTGAGTATTTCCTTTGCTGTTAGTAAAATAATAGCCTATCTCAAAGTTGTTTCATATTTCATGTGGGTTTAGGGATATTTCTTTTTATCACTGCATAGATGTGTTAAAGTCTTAGTAAGAGTTTTTTTTTAACATAAGTTCATTTTTCTTTGTAAAGATTGCTATACAGTATGCAGATGCATTTGAAAATGTAGAACAGCAAACAACTACAGAAGAATCTACCAACACAGAAACCCCAGACCCCAATGATTCATTGACTCCTAAAGCCTTTTCTGAAAAGGGCCCTAACTCAGAAACAATCAAACCTGAACTGTCATCTTTAGCCCTTAGTCAAGGGATAGATAACTCTCAGCTGTTGACACCAGAGGAAGCTGCTGATTATTTAGAATTGCCAGAGAGTGGAAATGCTGTTCAACAAAATGTTATGAACCGTTCCAAGGATACTTATTATTTTTATCAAGGTAAGATGTTGGAGATGATCATGGATTATTGTTGGGGATGGCATTTTATTACCTTTTGTTAAATGTCAGTTACATCTCGTAAAGTATATTAACAATATTTTGATATTAACCAGCAAAAACCATAGCTGTAGAAAATGTGCATTATTAAATAGATCTTGGAGAAAAAATTCAATTTTTTTTGCAGAAAATTCTATAATTAAATATCCAAATCAATTACACGACACCAATTTGCAAAACATGATAGAATGGAATAGAGGCTAAAACTGGCCAATTTTTTACTGAATGATCAATTCTGTGCAATTTTTTTTAGCTGCAAAAAAGTTATTTTTTTAATACTAAAACACAGCAGTATATTAGAGCTTAAATTAACTTTTTCAGTGATATCATTGATTTGTATTAACTTGCACTAATAAACATCTTGAGCAGTTTAGGGTACCTAATGAAATGTGGTTATTTTCAGATAAGAGGTAATGTTAACATCATTGACAAACTTTACAACATAAATATTTTTGTCCTATTTAGCATCCACTGGACAACAGATTTACCTGAATTCACTGAATGCCCAATGCTTAACCAAGGAGTATGGTAGCCTTGAAAATAGCCCAGAAGTAATCAAAGCTAGTATTGTTGCTATTGAACGTATATTTATGACAGAAGTAAGTTGTATATTCTAACATTAACTTTTCTTGATGTTTTATTTATTATGAATGAATCATGTTTTTGCTTGATTGCTCTAAAAAGTAATCTGCTAGAATAAAAATAAGATGTTTAAAATGTGATAATTATTCCCTTGTTATACCATTCTTAGGATATATGTAACCATGTTAAATGTTTTTTTTCTTAGGATATCCGCAAACGTCTTAGGTATCTAAATCATATCCCTTTGACATGTGAATTTCATGTGGTGGAGCTTAAAATCCTACCACCAATCATAAGTAAAAGCACTCTAAGACACTTTCAGCGTAAGTAAAAATATTTCTAACAGGATTATTTGTAAAATACTTAAAATTACAAATTAATTTTACATTTTTACACTCGCTTATAAGTATTTTGTAATTGATAATTCAAATTAGATTATTTCCTTTCATAGCTGAATTTGAAAAACGGCGAAGAGCTAGACAGAAAAAACAAAAAGATGATAAAATGAGAGCAAAGCAACAAGAAGTTGAACATAAAAAGTCTTTTGGGATTTGTAAGTACTTTTTTTTTTATCTGAATTGGTGCCGGATGCATTAAATAGTTTAGGTGCATTTGGGTGTCAGATATTATTTCTTGTATTGACCTAATTAGAAATACTCAAAAATGAATGATTTAAAAATGTATCTTCATCTATGAGCAATATAAACAATAAATATTGTGTTTAAATTAAAGCACACAAAAAGGTAGCTTGAGCACACCTACTTATCACATGCATTTTAAAAATTCAGTCCCTGAAGTTGAGATTCCACTGGACAACTTGACCCAGTTTCCATCTCCTTTATCAAGTTACCACAGTGAAGAGGTTTTATCCAGTCCTGCAGCTGTTGGTGGTGTCACAAGACCACAGGTGGATGAGACCTGTGGAGGAGAAATCAAACCTGGAGGTTGGTTCTCTTAATTACACTAACATGTAGCTTAATTATCTTGACTGGTGACCACAGTATACATGATTGCATGCTCAGCACTGTTTGTTCTCAGCCACCTTTACTATCTCAAACCTGAGTCTGATGCTAAGCATAACTGGTTGTTTTTAGAGATGACTTGAGCTCAGGAAAAAGCTGGTGACTGCACAGGGTTCGTACGCAGTCTGGAATTTAGACATTTTTTGGGCAGGATTTTTCAAGTCTGGAAACAAAACTTTTCCACTAAGTCCATATTTTCCGACTCACAAAATGGAATTTCTTTGGTTAATTTTCTCCAGTTATGGCATTTTCCGCTGGTCCTCAGAAGAAACCAGATCACTCATTTACTATGTCATTGTTAGTGGAAGGTAGAGGGGACTGTTAGGCTTTTTTCTTTTTTTGCTTGACTGACCGTGTGAATGTGTTTCAGGTGTTTAAAAATTATTTAATGAAAGAAAGATTGAGCATGGAAATGTTGACCTCGATTTTTACCCTCTATTTCATTAAATTATTGGGAGGCATGTAGTCTAGGTATAATTTATCTACCTGTATTTTTAATTCACCTTTTGTTAAACTTAAACTATCACCTCTACTATTTTCTCCTGCTGTCCATTTAACTATTTTGGAACCTCAAATTAATTTTGAAATCTCTGTAAATGCTGCTGATTTAATGTTGGAAACAAAATAGTTTCATGATTATCATTCTAATAGTTTAAACTTTAGGAGGCAGTATAGAAATGACAGTACAAATGATAGTACTAATGTTTCATCATTTATATAAATGAGTTGCTAAAACACTATATAAAATCTGGACTTTTTAACCAAAATAGAAGCCTGGAATATCACTTAGAAAAATTGTGCAAACCCTCCTGCAATTGTCTGGGTAATAATTGTGATATAGTTGACTAGCCTGTGTATATTTTTCCTTCAGCAGGTCCATGGGGAAACAGAACACGAACTGACAGTGAAGGAAGTCAGACTGGTTCAGGGACTATGTCTTTTGCAGCTGTAAGTTCTAGTTTTAAAAACATTAGCAATAAAATTATTTTACACTTTTCTTGTTTTAATATTTCTAATGTTTTATTTTGTTCTAGATGCTGAAAGAGGGTAAATCTGTACCCCAAACCAGTGTATGGGGACGTGGGTCATCCCAACATAGCCCCACTCTTACTTCATCTGCCACCATGCCAGAGCTGAGGTCACCAACAGGTCATTATGGTATAATTGATGAAGATGAAGATGCTGAATATCTTCCTGCCCCACCCATTGCTGCATCTTGGTTTGATGACATAAGTAGAGCCATGGATGCCCATATTGTGGAGAGACATTCTAAAGGTAAGCTAAATACTTTTCATATCTAATGTTCTATAAATTGCTTTGATTTTATTAGAAATACAAGTAATAAGATGTTTTTCTTACAGAGGATGGTCCTTCTCCTAGCAGCAGTGGTGGGAAAAAGAAAAAGAAGAAAGAAAAGCAACTGCTTTTTTCAACAACGATGGCACGTAAAAAGTAAAGAGAGAATTGATTTTAAACAAAACCCCTAATGTGAATATTACTATCATATTTTACATTGGATTTTCTGTTCATTCTGTTTTGTTTTTTAAATTGTTATTCTGATTTTAGAAATTACTTAAGTAATGCTTATGAATTACCACCCCCCATTAAGATTTTTTATTTTAATTAGTTATTTTTTACAAATATAACTTAGCGATAACCTTGTGTGGAATAATCATAATTTTTCTAAGTTTTCAAATTTGTTAAGAATCAGCATACAATAAAAGATGTGTGTACTAAAGGTGAATGTTCACAATTTTTTGTGTAAATCGACCTGAGTACAATATATAATTGTAATGTGATACCTTTATTTCAGGCTTGTTACTTTATAATGGCATTGCAAAACATACTACTTGATGAGTAGTTTCATTTGCTGTAGTTAAGTACTAGTAAGAATGATGTGAAGTTTTAAACTAAATAGAACTGTCTTTCATACTGAGCCAACTGGAGTTTTTTTTGTGTATATAACCACAGGCAAACACTGCTGTCCCAGGATATATGTAAATAAATGCAGTTTTTCAAGATCATTTGGTTTATTTTTATTCACTGAGTAAGCATTTTGGTTTACTTTTAAAGAAAGAAGTTGTATATCTAGTTTGTTTTAAAGATATTTTCTTAAGTCACATTTGTTCAATTCCTGTTTAATTTAATGCATTGATTAAACATTGAATATATATATATATAAATATTTAGAGCAACTTTCAGTTAAAATTGTGTTTTGTGGCATTAACACTACTCTGATTTAAGAATTTTTTTCAGTTGTGTACTTCCTTACATTGCATTAGTTGTGTTGCATTAATCATAGTATTTTTCTATTTTATACCAGCTTGATATATTAATTACTGCCCATTTTTAGTATATGAGGACAGTCTTAATAGTTTTCAATTTGATGGTGTTGGAAATAAAGTACCCACAATACACTTTTTTTGTTTGGTTGTTTTATCATGATTTGTAAACAGGTACTTGTAAACAGGTACAGTAGTCACTACTCAATCAAGTGAAATATTATGGTACTAAATAAATTTTGAATATATTGCTGCTAGTGCTAAATGTAACTTTCAGTTACAAGTAGTAGACAAATATTAATCCATAAAACCGATGATGTGAATTACTATTACATTCTCTAACCAGTACTGGAGTGTTGCCCATAGTTTAAGTATGATTTGGGTTGTGAAAATAGGTTTCTTCAAATAAGGGAAATAGCTAATTTTAATAGGCATTCTTAGAGTTGTGTCCCTTGAGCCGGTTCTAGTTAAAAGGTGAATTTCTATTCAACTTAACATTTGTAGAACGAATTATGTGGACACATACGGATTTAGAAAAACTCATTTAATTAAAAATTTTGAAGCATGACAGCTTTCTGTGCGGCGCCCCCCTCCCCCCCCCCCCCAAAAAATATCTGAAAGAAACACTGATCCGATATCAAAGCAGCACATGATTGGGGTCATCCATGAGCGATGTCCACACTTTTTGACGATTGTTACCACTGCCCTCTTCATCATCACAAACACACCACTACCCCCTTTCCCCCCCCCCCCCCCCCTTAAAATGACCCATACCTCAGCCGTAAATCATCAAGACTGCAGTTTTATTTTGTTTTTTAAACCATGGAATTCTTAAGTCAAATAATTAATCCTTTTCATTTACTATTTACAGAATTTTTTTTTCTAGCATTACTTTTTAAAATGTTTAAGTGAGTCCTCACATTCTGAGTATCTCCCCTCGTCACAAAATTACATACCCTTGCCACTTTATGAGTGTGACGTCTGTAATGACGGCACCACTCCCCTGTAAAAGTGAACTACTATCATTACAAACCTCCTGCTTCAGAAACAGTGTTTCTTCCAGACTTTTTTCTCCGGGGGGGGGGGGGGGGGCACTTAAAAGTATGTATTATTTTCTACATAAATTCCATTTCGTTCGGAAGAGATGTCTTGAAGAAACTCTGGAAGCAGATGAACTCTACTTCATCTATTATTTTTGCATCTACCTTACAATCAACTTTCAAGCATGGTCTCTAAACTTCAGACATCAACTATTTGCGCTCACCTAGTAGATCTATAGCAATTTATTTTTAACATATTAATAATTAAAACCAAGACATTTTGAGGTTAGAACACTAGATATCAGCCTATATACATTTCTCACAACGTAACAGGTCTTTTCTAATTAGCTAATTATCATAATTGATAGGCCTATTATTCATACGACCGACAACATGTTGATGGAGGGGTAGCTTGTATAATTGTATTTATTCTGGGAAATTCCCACCTCGTGTATATAATATATGCATCTATTTTGATGCATTTTCGAATGAGGTTAATGCATTATTCAATGTACATGTTGTCTATTTAAACAATATCTTTATTGGAATAATACATCGATAGGGCTATTATTAAAACTTTTATTAATACAGTTTCTAGCTTTTTTTAAAAAAACTATCTGTGTCGGGTATAGATACTACATTACAGCGGCGTTACTAGGTCGGGTGTCACCTCATCCAACCCCTACTAGATGTAAGCAGTGTTTCTTCTAGACATTTTCTCGTGGGGGGGGGGGAATGGCGGCACTTGAAATCCACACACTAGGAGAGATACCTGAAAGAAACAAAATTCAGATGGTGACACACTGTAACGTCCGCCTCTACCCACATCCCCCACCCGTAACGCTACTGTTACTAGTATTTTAATTTTACCCTGTCAAACTGAATATGTACGGTCCAATCATGCCTATTGTATTTATTAATGCTTAGTTACAAAACGCTTACTTGCAACTAGGCCTAGTAGACTGATATACGGGTTTGTTGAGTCCATTTTGAACTCATACCTATATGTGTATGTATCTATTGAATGTCTGTAATAATAGTCCTATACACAAGGCCCTATCATTAATTGAAATGGCGGACTTCAATTTTCTTATTTTTACTGTATTTAAAAACGTTGTTATTATAAAGCAAATTTAAATTTTTTGTTTTATTTAAAATAGATAAATAATTGCAGTGCATCGTGACATTTAGATAAATGAAAAACAGACTCACCCATCTATCATTTCCTCGGTCATAGCATATTTTTTTTTAAATTTTAAATAAATATTTTCGCCTGTCCGTATTTATTAAAACCAGGGAAATGTCACTCTGAGAGGAATGAAAACAAATAATAATCCACGACATACCTTTAATTTGTTTGATTTATAAACATAACCAGAGGTTAATTAATGCGATATTATTTTTTAAAATCGTTGTCTTAAAACAACATGGTCAGGGCCGTTGAATGGCTTACTTCAAACATAATAAAAACAATTTTTTTAAAAGTTAAATACAATTCTTTATTTTTAATTAATAAAGTTATAAAGAAAATACATACGTTAATTAATGCTTCGAGCATTTATTTTTAAAGAACATAATTAATTAGCGTGCTAATACTTTGTTAATGGTGATGCTCTTTGGAAGGTGCTTCCAAGTTTAAAGTATAATACGAATTTCTAAAGAGGTATAAATACCGTTTCTATGAGTCTCCGTGCTGGGTACGGTAAAACGCATGGCTGCTAAACGGAGAAGTCCCGAGTTCAAACCCACGGACAGATGAGGCTCGATAGCTGGTAACAGCAACTCATCTAGGAGAGACAACTCTAAACTAAAACAACGGCTGCCTAGTAATTTGTTCTTGGGTGGACAAAGGTTATGGAAGCAAATTCATAAAGAAAATCAGGCTGAAATTAGAGTCAACGGTCTAAATGGCGCTTAACGAATTGACACGGTACACTTTATTGTGTTGGAGGAAATCACATCCAACATTACAACTAAGGACGAAGAAGAAGAATACCGGTTCTAAAATGGTAAGAGTGTGTAAAATAGTACCGCAGCTGTGTCACATGACGGGGGCGTGGTCGGCTAATACTTATTTGGAGCTGACACCAAATTAAACAATTGCAGTTGTGCTGATAATAGGATATTTTGCCACTAATAGTAAAAGGGTAGATGAAGATTGTGGGATAGGGCAGAGGCGTAGCGACCCTTCCCGGCGCCCGGGGACAAACTTTCAATTTGGCGCCCCCCCCCCCCTCCGGGAGCAAATTTTGAATTTGCACCCCTCCCCCCTCAAACTTTCGATTTGCACCCCCCCCCCCCCGAAAACTTTCGATTTGCCCCGCCCCCCCCCCCTCAAACTATTAATAATGCAAAAATGCAGCTAAAATGACATTTTAATTTGTTTTTACAACCCATTTTGGCGCCCCCTAAGATCGGCGCCCGGGGACATATGTACCCCCCTGCCCCCCCATCGCTACGCCTCTGGGATAGGGCGAATGACAATCTCGGTTTATACACTGAGTGACGCCACTGACTGAGTGACGCCCGACCAAATGACGCCACTGAGGTACCGTAAGTAAAGGACCCGGAGTTTTCCCGAAAGACACTACGGACAGTTGCCCGAACGGACACTTGGCCGAATGGACATTTGGCCGAATGTGGCAGATGCCCGAATAGACAGTTGTCCAATTGCGACAAATGTTATTTTATCAAACTTTTAATAAAGAAAAACATAACGTATTTATATTTATAAACGTATAATAGTTTTTTTTACAAATGCAATACATCCCCTCTCGCATAAAACCATGAGTTTTATCTGTATTGTTCATTGATAGTGAACTACCACACACATAAATACACACTCTAACGAACACATACACACACACTCACGAATACACACACACCCGGAGACACACATACACACTAACGAACACACACATACACTCACTGACGCACACACACACGGGGACACACACACACACATATCCAATTTAATCCGGTTTAAACTGTCCACATCCAGAGCTTGATTTTTAAATCCCAAAAAAATGTAGACCATCAAACTATGGTCCACTTGTGCGACAGCGTTAAGCCTTGTCCTACAACAAGACCGTATGACACCAACGACACCTCCCCCGCAACACCATACCCAGCAGTCGGGCTTGTGGTGAACCGATGTCATCAGATTTCACACCGCCCCAGCGGTTCTAAAACTGTTGGGCTTTGTCACAAAAACTGCTAGATTTTGCCAGACCGCCCTTAGCGGTTCTAAAACTGTTGGGCATTGTCACATCGCCCCAGTGGTTCTAAAACTGTTAGGCTTTGTCACAAAAACTGCTAGATTTTGCCAGACCGCCCCAACCGGTTCTAAAACTGTTGGGCATTGTCACACCGCCCCAGTGGTTCTAAAAATGTTGGGTTTTGTCACACAGCCCCAGTGGTTCTAAATCTGTTAGGCTTTGTCACACAGCCCCCAGCGGTTCTAAAACTGTTGGGCATTGTCACATCGCCCCAGTGGTTCTAAAACTGTTAGGCTTTGTCACACCGCCCCAGTGGTTCTAAAACTGTTGGGCTTTCTCACACCGCCCCAGTGGTTCTAAAACTGTTGGGCTTTCTCACACCGCCCCAGTGGTTCTAAAACTGTTGGGCTTTCTCACACCGCCCCAGTGGTTCTAAAACTGTTGGGCTTTCTCACACCGCCCCAGTGGTTCTAAAACTGTTGGGCTTTCTCACACCGCCCCAGTGGTTCTAAAACTGTTGGGCTTTCTCACACCGCCCCAGCGGTTCTAAAACTACTACGCTTTGTCACAAAAACTGGTAGATTTTGCCAGACGGTGCAGTGGATCTAAAACTGCTAGGCTTTGCGCTCTAGTGGTTCTAAAACTGTTAGGCTTTGCACCCCAGTGGTTCTAAAACTGCAATACTTTGTCACATCGTGCCATTGATTCTAAAACTGCTAGGCTTTGTACGCGGTGTCCTGGGGTTATGAAACCTGCTCCTAGGTTATTGAGGGATGTGAACGTGAAGGATTAACCATGACAATATGCTCGCAATGTAACAACAGTAGCCTGAATCATTTCTACTGCCCCATTCCTCCGTATGCATCCCCTCCCCTCCCAAAGCATTGAGATACCTAGGACCGAAATTTCCATTACGCCTGCAACTTTTCTGAACCATAAAAGTTCCGTCTTATGTTTATAGAGATACACGATATATCTACATCCAATGTAGTAATTTAACCCTGCACGAATTTACCTTATGAAGCAATATTTGAAAAAAAAAAACATAAGGACATTTATCTTTTTTTATTATAAAGGAACTATTAAAATAAGTTAGGGTACTATGTGCTCATTTGAGAACAATGAATTGTGGTAAATTGATTATAATTTATTAAGATTGAACAAGATAAATGTTTGTTTTGAACGAGGCCATAGTTTTTCGACTATAGTTAGCTGCTTAGGTACTGGATGAACGTCCGCTGAGAGAGGAGCTAAAAATAGAACGGTAGGTGTGCGCGGACAGATCACGCGATCTGAGAGCTGGTTCAAACTACACCAAGGTCACATCTGCTGACGTCCTGACCCGTGGTCACGTGCGGAAAGCAACCAGTCGCGGCGCGAGATTTCTCCTGGTGACATTTATGCACTGGGGCGGGTAAGTTACTGTAAGACCTAACCAAAAAGGAGATGTCTGAATACAAGGGTCAAGGTCTTACCTTCTGACCCGTGATAAACTTGGGCCCTGAGGTCAGGAAGATGCACACCGAGAGGTATGCATCGAATTGCACGTGTTGGTGACACGTGATAGGATGACCTAGTTTTAAGCTGTGACGTAGTTGTGTGTACCAACACATCTGAGCCTACTAAGGCCGACTTTCAGAATATTCCACCTTAGTAATCGTGCACTTGTTTCATTCTACACACTGTGCACTCATTTCAGAGGCGTAGCGGGGGGGGGGGGACATATGTCCCCGGGCGCCGACCTTAGGGGGGGGGGGGGCGCCAAATTGAAAGTTTGAGGGGGGGGGGTGCAAATGAAAAGTTCGAGGGGGGGTGCAAATGAAAAGTTCGAGGGGGTGCAAATCGAAAGTTTGTCTCGGGCGCCGGGAAGGGTCGCTACGCCTCTGACTCATTTTATAATATACGTGTTATATAATACAAAATAGGTTGAGTGGTGTTTTAGTTTTGGTTGTTACATAAAATAATAAAGGGTTTTAGTTTCTTTTTAGTGAATTCGCTCCTCCTTCCCCCCCTCCCTACTTGTTTTTTAATTAGTTCCGAAGGCTTTCGTAGAATGTATGTAAAAGTAGAATTATTTCCAAGTTGTTTTTTTTTTAAGTCACCATGTATTTGTAACAGTGTCCGTCGCCCCAAATATCAAGTGCCCTTCCCCCCCCCCCCCCTCCGAAGAAAAAACTCTGGAAGAAACACTGGGGCGGGGGGGGGGAGCACTTGATATTTTCGGGGGAGGGGGGGTCGGTCACTGGTGAAAGTATATATGTTCTATATAAATTTCCATTTCGTTCGGGGGGGGGGGGGGAGACTTGATTCGTGGGGCGGGGGGCCCGAAGGGTAGCCTGGAAGAAACACTGGTGTGTGTGTGGGGGGGGGGGTGGTGAAACTTTGTGGGGGCGTGGTACTTCCTTGGTACTATTAAGTAAAAAAAAGTTTAAAATTCAATATTTAACGACTTTATACACGTTTTATTTTTAATATATGAACAGTAAAACCAGTAAATTTAATTTTAAAAACCCCACCATTTTTGTGGTTCGTTCTTCTATGAGGTGTGATTGGGTTTTGGATTTGTTGTACACTATTGGAGCTAGGGATGGTGGTCTTTGAAAGTGTTATTTAACAGTCTATGGACAGAGTGTATTCCAGGCATCTCTTCGAAAAAATTCTACCCCCCCCCCCCCGAACGAAATGAAATTTATATAATTTATATAGAAAATATATACTTTTAACAGTGTCCGCCCCCCCCCCCTATCCCCCGAAAATTTCAAGTGCCCCCCCCCCCCCCCGGAGAAAAAAGTCTGGAAGAAACACTGTCTATGGAGGTTGGCATATTAATTATTGCGTTATATAATAAACGTATTCCTGTTATAGATTAATTATTAATATATTTAAAGGGTTACCTCGATCGGATTCCAAAATTTGCCAACTTTATTGACCTAATCAATTCTGAATAAAGTCCAATCTGGGTTTTCCGTTCTTTAACATTCGTCACTGGTTTTGAAATTTCTTACAGGGATGGGCGAAGTGAAATTCGTCAGACATGTATGTCTAAAAACAAACTATATTATTATGTTAAATAGACTATATATGCTACAACTTAAAACAGTTTTTAAAGAAATAAAGCAGAAGATATTTCGGCATAATTTTTATGTGCCTGAGAATAATGTAATATTCTAATATAAGGGGTGTTAGGTTGTTAGTAGCAAATTTGGTTAACATTACTTGCTGATATTAATACAAGTCTTAATGTTTGGCCTAAAGCCTAATTAGCACTAACCTTTCTATCTGCGGCAAGTTGAACTTTAAAACTAAACTTGCGAGTCTAAACTTATATTATAATTTTACTTCAGACTCATCACCCCTATTATCGGAAGAGTTCATTGTAGATGGATTTTTCTTTCCTTGGAAACGTTCAGTTTTACATTCATTGACGCATTTGAATATAATATGTGTCTGTGGAGAGGTGGGGGGGAGGGGGGGGGGGAGTAATATTGACGTACAGCCCCTGACATAATGGTCAGTTTTATTTGGCGATTCGGGATGGGTTCGGTTAAGGGGTCTTCCATAAGCTATGAGGTCACGGTCAAGGGGAGGGGGCTGGGATGAACTAGGGAGGATAGCCATGACATATGTGATGGTATGTGACGAGGGGAAGGAGGGGGGGGGGGGAATGGTGCTCAGAATACGCAACGTCACACTTTTGCATTTTATAAAGTAATTGTTCGAACAGTATTTTTTTTTTTCCACATTTTAAAATACTTTTTAAAGTAATTTTTCAAAATAAAATATGATAATTTGGCCTGTGTCTATTCTTGATCTCTTTCATGTAAAATTTTATTTTAAAAAAAAAAAACGGATTAAAAAAAAAAGCATTACAAATTTTTTAGTGACGATATGTAGCAATGGAAAGGGGGCGGGTAAATGGTAATGAAAAATGAAAACATATATAGACGACTTTTGTGAAGCAGCCTATAGTTGTCGTAGTATATAATAAATGGCTTCATAGTTTAAGAAACAAAACAAAAAAAAAACTTATATTTGTGCGCACTGAATTTCTTTCTTTTTTTTTTGCGGTTGAAGTCTTTAGATGTTATTATGCCCGCAGCCGGCGTTAAGATTTTGGTTTAGATTACAGTGTATTTGGTTAAGGATGTAAAGGTGTCTCTCTCTCTTACGATTGGTTAAAATACGGAGCGTTGAGGTTTTTTTTAAAAATTGGTGGGTAAGGGGGGGGGGGCGAAACTTGCGGATACAAAAAAAACAGTTATCTGCTAAAATAGCGTATGCTTTTAATTTTATTTTAAAATTTTCCTTTTTATTTTTATTTTAAATTTACATTTTGAGTGTTCGCCTCGGTGGTCTTGCAAATGAGGACCCAGGTGAAATTAGTCTCCGTCTGTATGTGGTGCGTGAGGTGGACTACCCAACTGTTGCACACAAACACACGCTGCGGGGCGTCCTGGTGTTGCTAAATGATGTGTTGAAATACGCTTGGTGAGATGAAAATGTTCGCATGACGAGTTGGTCGCGAGGTTTACAACCACCTGCTTTAGATTAAGCGACATGTATTTGGTGAATAGGTGACACTTGGTGTCATTTTGAATTGATGATTTACCTGGTTGAATTGATGATTTACCTGGTTGAATTGATGATTTACCTGATGTCTTGTTGAATCGATGAATTAGCTGGTTGAATTGATGATTTATCTGATGTCATGTTGAATTGAAGATTTACCTGGTGTCTTGTTGAATTGATGATTTACCAGGTGTAATTGATACTGTAACTGATTAAATTGATGATTTATCTGGTTGACTTGATGATTTGCCTGATGTCTTGTTAAATTAACGTTTTACTTGATGTCTTGTTAAATTGATAATTTACCTGGTGTCTTGTTAAATTGATGTTTACCTGGTGTCTTGTTGAATCGATTATTTTCCTGGTGCCTTGTTCAATTGATGTTTACCTGCTGCCTTGTTCAATTGATGATTTAATTAAGTTACCTAGAAACAAGAAGAGCCATATTCAACCTTCTACCACGGTTCAGACGGTCTTGTGGGTTGATTAACTTAACACAATTAGCTTAGTAAATATTTTTTTTTCTGAACTCAATGGTACCCAATCATAACTCAACCATCAACATCAACCCCACCTCCTTCACTTTCTCCCTCCTCCCACCATGCACCACCCACCCACTTGACGGCTTTTCAACACGACAGAGGACGACAAGGACGACCACTCCTGATGAAATGTAGACTTAAATGAACCTTTTTTTTTTCCCCGGGTCACTTTAACCTTATGTGACGTCTCGCAAGGACACACAACCAGGTTTAAAAAGAATTATCTTCCCATATCACGAGAGGAATATTTTTTTTTCCTGGTTTAAATTTTTTTTTACCTCAGTCAAGCAAGGCGTCACCTTGCTATCAATTTACAGACATTAAAATTAAAAAAGAATTTAAAAAAAATGAAGACGGCAATATCTAGGGCACATAACTTACAGACATCTCGAATACAGATATGGAGACTAGACAGGCTTCGCTCATGCTATTTTTCTAATAAAGCACCGAACGTTAAAGAACGAGGATCGGCTCTGTTACAGAGTATCGCAGTAGCGTAGCGAGGGGGGGGGGGGGGGACGGGACGGGGGGACGGGACATATGTCCCCGGGCGCCGACCTTAGGGGGCGCCAAAATGGGTTGGAAAAATACATTGAAAGGTTGAGGGGGTGCAAATCGAAAGTTTGAGGGGGAAGGGGTGTAAATCGAAATCTTGGGGGGGGGGGGGTGCAAATCGAAAAGTTTGTCCCCGGGCGCCGGAAAGGGTCGCTACGCCTCTGCCTATGGAGTATCGCCATCTTTTACAAAGGTGTCATTCGACCATTGCCCATCCCCTCCCCCCTGCCAACACTAACACCTTAACTCAGACTCTCCTTGAAACTGAAAATGCTATATTCACAGTGTTTTACTCACTCTTTTCTCCGTGGGGATGGACTCAGTTTTCGGGGTGGGGGGGCGCAATAGTAAAAGTATATTTTCTGTCTCATTCGGGGTGGAGGGGGGCTGCAGACGTGCTACAAGGGATGTGGGAGAGAAGGGGAGGGGGCGTGCCCCTCCGAAGAGATGCCCGAAAAAAGCTGTGCCCATCATTTCAAGCTAATCTGAAACCTCAATGGCGTGGGTGTTCTAATGCCACAGACTACGAGCACCCCACTACTAAAAAGAAAAAAAAGGTTAAACGGACAAAGATGGTTGATTCGAAATTCGAATATTCGAAAGTTCACAATGGCCCACAGTCAATTAGCGCTGTTTCAAGTTACAACCACGACATATTTAAAGAGCGTTGATTCGATGTACGAACATTCGATACTTCACAAAGGTTTACAGTCGATGAGCGTTGATTCGAGATACAAACACAACACAAGCTAAGCATGTTGATTCAATTTTCGAACATTCGATCGTTCACAAAGTTTTACAATCAATGAGCGCTGTTTCGAGTTACAAACACGACACTAGTAAAGTGCGTTGATTCGATGTTCGAACATTCGATAGTTTACAAAGGTCCACAGTCAATTAGCGTTGCTTCAATTTACAAACACGCCACAACCAAAAGAACGTTGCTTCGGTTTACGATCAAGCGATATTTTAAAAAGGTCTAGTCCACAGAAAAATTATCCATACATTAAATTATTTACCAGTACACTTTAGACCTGGCTAATTAAAATTTTGGCTACGTGTTCTTTCTAGTTTTCTACCTCGCGTTCAAAAGGAAAATATTCAATTTAAAAAAAAAAAAAAATTACGATCCTTTGGAAAAACCGGTGTCTATTCAAAACAATGATCGAATTAGGATTCTTCTGAAGTTATACAATTACCAACAAGATACATTATGCATAAAGTATTATAACATCAGAAACGACACCCGTATGTAGGCTACATGCATTATGTATATGCTTACGAAATATAATAAATAAAAGCAATATGTTGTTGGGGATTCCCACTCGTAACATACATTACCATATGTCCTGAATTTGGCTTAAGTTAAGCAAGTATTTCTACATATTTTAAAAGATCGAGTTTGTTGGGTCATTTATTTCTAACCCCCACCCCCCCCCCCCCCCCCGCGGGACTCTACTCCACACCCTTAAGTTTGACGTAGGGTACAAATAGTTTAACGTGTAGTCTGTCAGACGTTATGACTTGCAGAACTATTTTTAGTTCCAGTCAATCAGGTTCATAAATAGGTCAACACTTACAGGCTACCTTCAGTTCAATTCACATTGGGTTTATAAATAGGTTTATGAATAGGTTTATAAATAGGTTTATGAATAGGTTTATGAATACGTCAACATTTAAAGGCTACTTTAGTATTAGGGACGGCGTGGCTTATTGGTAACCAATTCACGAGTTAGAATCCCGATTCAAAACAGTAGAACATCCATGAGTCAACCCAGCTCTAATGGGTACCTGACTCACGTAAGGGAAATTAAAGGCGGCTGGTTCGGAAAGGTAGTTTTAGTAACTTAATCAACATTAGGTTTATAACTATGTCAACATTTAAGCCTGCTTTCAGTTCAGTTAATGACATTAGGTTTACAAACAAACCGACATTGCGAGTACTTTGACTGCATACTCAGTCATAAAAGGGTGGGGGGGAGGGAGGCCTGATATTTATCTGCTAACATTCTGTTGGCAAAAAAAAAATGTTTCGAAATTCGCAATTATCATCACGCGATACAATGTTAACATTTCTTCCCTTGTTAGACGGCACAAACGACATTTCTAGCAGTTTGTAAAGTTTCACAATCTATACTGTAACATTTTTTTTGGTACATAAATAACAACTTTTGTAGAGACGTTGGGAGGGGGGGGGGGGTGAAACTTTATATCGATCACCCCAAAGAGCTTGATCAAATAATGGATGTGACGTCACCGCCACTTGGATACGTCAAGATAGGCAGTTTTGTTGACGTATGCGTGCCATGGAGACTGGCGGTTAAAAACTGGGTCACCGCGACCTTCGTTAAGAATTCGGCCCGGTAATGGTCTGTAAGCGCAAGGTGACGAAGACAACCAGTGGTTCTCATGTTAGTTCCCTGGGTGGTTCTCGTGTTGGTTCTCGTGTTAGTTCCTGAGTGGTTCTCATGTTGGTTCCCTGTGTGGTTCTCGTGTTAGTTCACTGAGTGGTTCTCATGTTAGTTCTCTGAGTGGTTATCATGTTCCCTGAGTGTTTCTCGTGCTAGTTCCCTGAGTGGTTCTTATGTTCCCTGAGTGGTTCTCGTGTTAGTTCCCTGAGTGGTTCTCATGTTCCCTGGGTGGTTCTCGTGTTAGTTCCCTGAGTGGTTCTCGTGTTCCCTGGGTGGTTCTCGTGTTAGTTCCCTGAGTAGTTCTCGTATTAGTTCCCTGAGTGGTTCTCATGTTCCCTGAGCGGTTATCATGTTAGTTCACTGAGTGGTTCTCATGTTCCCTGAGTGGTTCTCGTGTTCCCTGAGCGGTTCTCATGTTGGTTCCCTGAGTGGTTCTCAGTGGTTTTCGTGTTAGTTCCCTGAGTGGTTCTCATGTTCCCTGAGTGGTTTTCGTGTTAGTTCACTGAGTGGTTCTCATGTTAGTTCCCTAAGTGGTTCTCATGTTGGTTCCCTGAGTGGTTCTTATGTATGTTCCCTGCCTGGTTCTCAAGTTCCCTGAGTGGTTCTCATGTTAGTTCCCTGAGTGGTTCTTATGTTTTTTTTATAGAGTGCTCAAGTGCTTTTTTTTAAATTATTTATTCTCATGTTCGTTTTTTGAGGAGTCTAGTAGTTTATTTAATCAGTGGTTCTCAAGTTTGTTTCATGAGGGGCCATTTAAGTGAGTTTTTTTTTTTAAATTAGTGGTTCTAGTGGTATTGAACTAAGGGTTAAGTGTTGGTTTTTTTAACATACGATTCTTTGAATATATGCAACAGATGCTTATTTTTAAATAATGAGGTGTTCTCATATAATCTTTACAAAAGGCTTTTTTTTTAAAAAAAATATAGAGTTGTTTTAACGTCATCTTAAAAAAAAAAAAGAAATGGTTATTGTCATATAATCAGTGGAGAAGTCCTGTTTTTTTTTAATTTTAAAAATGAGATGTTTCTCATATCATCTGTACAAATGCTGTTTCATTTTTCAATCATCTGTATAAAACGCTGACTTTTAAATAAAAAAGTTATCGATTAGCTGTTGTCTCTTTAAATAAGCAGGGTTCGTCAGTGGCGTGGGCGTCACCATGTCGAGTGTCACCAGGTGCGATTACTGATAGCGTTACCCTTATCCCACTCCCTCTAATAATTTTGCATTTTTGGTTTGGTGTCACCCCCTCTCCCCCTTGCTCTGTTTCATTATTTTAACTGGATAAAACATTGTTATGTCAATAAATTGTATGATTTTCATAATTTGGTGTCCCCCCCTTCCCAAACATTGTGAGCCGGGGGTGGACCAACGTTCCCTCTAAGTTTTAAAAACGTGTTTTTTTTTTGTGCGCGGTGCTCTAAAATTCTAATACAAGGATATATGTATTTTTCAAAAGGACCTAAACAGCACACACTTTTAGAATCCCTGACCCAATTTTCAAAGCCCTGATACAACTCTCAAACTCCTGAAATTTTGTAGAACCTCTGACACAATTTAGAATCCGTGACAATTTTAAAACACGTGACACAATTTTAAAACACGTGATACAATTTTAGAACCCCTGAAACAATTTTTAAAACCCCTGACACAATTTGATACCACTTACGAAAACCTGACAAAACTTTAGAACCCTTGACACAACTTCCCCCACCTCTCGCCCACCCCGTGTTATGATGTGAAGAGAAGAAGATAGTCCCGGCCTAATGTATAACCTGGGCACATAGTCACGTGACTAGTGACCACGGCACGAGACTGGTGTATTCACTCACGTTTTATGCTGGAGACGTATTTCGTTAGGCTGCCAAATGTTAGAGTTTGGGCTTAGGCGGATCTGACCAAGTGCAGAAGCGTAGCGAGGGGGGGGGGGGGTGTCGGGCGATCGGAGTTGCGGACCGCACCAGGCAGTGTTTCTTCCAGACTTTTTTCTCCGGCGGGGTGGGGGGGGGGCACTTGATATTTTCTGGGGGGGGGGGGGGCGACGACGCTGGTAAAAGTATATATTTTCTATATAAATTCCATTTCGTTCAAGGGCCCCCGAAGAGACGCCTGGAAGAAACTCTGGCACCGTGTGACAACATTTCGGGGGGGGGGGGGTGACACCAAGGCAAAAATAGCAAATATTCATAGGGAAAAAATGATCATTTTGATTAAATAAATGACTCATTACAGTTAAATTGTCTTTTAAGAGCTAAACATTGAGAGAAAACATTTCTACAGCCAGTTGAATTAATCACCGACTATAGTTTAACATCGTTAGTATTATCTGTGCACAGTTTATAGCTATCACCCGGCTAAAGGGGGGGGGGGGGCGATGGCACCAACTAAACTTTGCAAAGTTTGCCTGAGGAAAAAGGTTTTGTTGAGAATTATAATAACTGATAGGTGAGTCCACGTCTGGGGTGGGGAGTGATACCGAATTTAATAACAGCTAGAGTTAGACCCCTATGCTTTTTCTAGGCGGATTAATATAATTTTTGAATAAATGTGACTCCATTCAACAAAATGCTAGTGGGGGGAGGGAGGAGGGGTGTCACCAAATACAACGTCCACCGACCGAAATGGATTGGGGTGAAACATAACCTATTGACAATTATTTATAACAATAACACAAATCCTTGAAAATATTTGTAAATTTCCCACGTGTTGTAAGTTAGATGCAACAGTTTGTTTGCAATGACTATTTAAAAGTGCGTGACTAGAACTGGTTGGCTTGCCACATTAACACATTTTGACGCTTTTCGTATGCCATAAAGTGAGTTGCCAAACGTTTTGAAACAATTAATTCACGCCTTAAATCAGTTTTTTATTTTTTGTATATTTTGCAATGGATTATGTTAAATTATAAGAGTTTCATTACAGATTTACATTACCCATAAGAGCTAAAGAGCTTCTAGCGGATTCAAACGTTGTAAAATAGTATTTGGTCGCTATGTTACTCATTTTCTTATACACATTACAAACAGGAGGACAAAGTTCAGCCCAAAGTGCGTAGCTTTAACAAAATTAAATATATCCAGAATTTTTTTTATTTAAAACATATTCACATGCATACACATACTTAAAAAGTGTATATGGCATATATATATATATATATATATATATATATATATATATATATATATATATATATATATATATATATATATATATATATATATATATATATTTTTTTTTTTTATTTTTTTTTCTTTGTTCCGGATTGTGGGGGGTGGGGGGTGACATCATTAGGTGCCGCAACGGGTGCTACCCGACTTCGCGACGCCACTACCAAGTGGTGCATTTTATTTCTAGTGTTTCAATAAGGCGTGACCCCGAGAGAGGGGTAGTGGTGCCCGATGGAAATATAAAAATGATAAATTTAACCATTCTTATAACTGCCACTCAATTCTATCCGGAGCAAAATGGTTGAACGAAACTCTAAATGTATCTACCAACATACACGCACGCACATATATACAGTTAACATACATACAAACACACAGAGAGAATCTGCACTCCACCGTTTTTAAAATATATTCCGAGGTCGCCGATTAGCAAGTTATTAAAATTATGTTAATGACATTTGTCTTTTTATTTGTGGGATTAAAAAAAGTTGAAGATCCATTATTTATTTATTTATTTATTTTAACGAACGTATACGAAAATTGAATCAAAATTACATTTTGGGAACCGCTGCTTTAAGTTTTCCTTCAAGTAAGGCAGTTTGGGAACCGCTGACTCAATTTCTTTTTATTCTCAAAAAGTTCCATCAGCTAAAAATTCGATGAACCGCAGGTTCTAATCGTTACATAATATTTTTCCTTGAATATTTTTTGGATTTTCAAAAATTAATTTGTTAAATTTTTACTTTTGTAATGTATCCGTCTCATCTTTCTGGAATTTCCCCGGGAAATTTTACCCTTAAATTCTAATCTCATGTTTGATGTTTACATTTCATCCACCAGGTTGTTTTTTTTATAATTAGCATCTGTCTGTAGTTGTCACACTTGACAATATTTTCTATGTGAGTGTATGTTTGTGTACGTGTGTGAGTGTATCAGTGTGCACGTATGTCTGTGAGTACGTGTGTGTGTATACGTGTGTTCGAGTGAGTGTGTGTGCATGTGTATGAGTGTATGTGCGTTTGTGCGTTTGTGTGTCTTGTATCAGAAATGTTTTCGCTCGCTGAAGGAAGAAAAATACGACCCACATTTTAACGAAATTAATCACTGATTGCAATTAGTGTGCAGAGTGGTAATTAGGCGGATGTTGATTTTAAAAGACGACGTTTCCCTGAACACACCTGTTTGCGATTCCAGCCATTTTCGACGGTCTAGGAACCGGTGTATGGGCACGTTTGTTGCTAGTGTTTTAAGTCGGCAAGATCGGTCTACTGTTGCGAATTTGGTCAATATGATTCGATTTGAATCTTCGAACTGACCATCCTATGTGCGTTTCACGATTCTGTCTCGCTCTTCGAACTGACCTTCTTATGAGCTTTACAATTCTGTGTCGCTATTCGAACTGACCTTCCTATGAGCTTTACGATTCTGTCTCGCTCTTCGAACTGACCTTCCTATGTGTGTTTCACGATTCTGTGTCGCTGTTCGAACTTACCTTCCTGTGAGCTTTACGATTCTGTCTCGCTCTTCGAACTGACCTTCCTATGTGTGTTTCACGTTTCTGCGTCGCTCTTCGAACTGACTTTCCTATGTGCATTACGATTCTGTCTCGCTCTTCGAACTGGCTTCCTTGTGGTCTTTAAATTAAGTCTGTCTCAATTTTCGAACTCTGACCTCATCGTTCCTGTCGACCCCTAGTGGAACATAGGAACACATCCTCACCTCTCCATCGTACTCTGACCACGTCGTTCCTGTCCACCCCTAGTGGAACATAGGAACACATCCTCACCTCTCCATCGTACTCTGACCACGTCGTTCCTGTCGACCCCTAGTGGAACATAGGAACACATCCTCACCTCTCCATCGTACTCTGACCACGTCGTTCCTGTCGAC
Organism: Physella acuta; assembly: GCF_028476545.2. Taxonomy (NCBI): domain Eukaryota; kingdom Metazoa; phylum Mollusca; class Gastropoda; family Physidae; genus Physella; species Physella acuta. The sequence continues at coordinate 408,797 of NW_026731815.1, forward strand.
CCCTAGTGGAACATAGGAACACATCCTCACCTCTCCATCGTACTCTGACCACGTCGTTCCTGTCGACCCCTAGTGGAACATAGGAACACATCCTCACCTCTCCATCGTACTCTGACCACGTCGTTCCTGTCGACCCCTAGTGGAACATAGGAACACATCCTCACCTCTCCATCGTACTCTGACCACGTCGTTCCTGTCGACCCCTAGTGGAACATAGGAACACATCCTCACCTCTCCATCGTACTCTGACCACGTCGTTCCTGTCGACCCCTAGTGGAACATAGGAACACATCCTCACCTCTCCATCGTACTCTGACCACGTCGTTCCTGTCGACCCCTAGTGGAACATAGGAACACATCCTCACCTCTCCATCGTACTCTGACCACGTCGTTCCTGTCGACCCCTAGTGGAACATAGGAACACATCCTCACCTCTCCATCGTACTCTGACCACGTCGTTCCTGTCGACCCCTAGTGGAACATAGGAACACATCCTCACCTCTCCATCGTACTCTGACCACGTCGTTCCTGTCGACCCCTAGTGGAACATAGGAACACATCCTCACCTCTCCATCGTACTCTGACCACGTCGTTCCTGTCGACCCCTAGTGGAACATAGGAACACATCCTCACCTCTCCATCGTACTCTGACCACGTCGTTCCTGTCGACCCCTAGTGGAACATAGGAACACATCCTCACCTCTCCATCGTACTCTGACCTCGGCGATTCTTTCAAGTTGGGTCCACGTCATTCCGGCTGTTTCTGCTTCACTGACTGCTGACCTTTTCCACGTTTGTTTTAGCCAACCCACTACCCTCTTTCATTGGGGATTCCAATTTAATGCCTGTCTAGTGATAATTCTCGTTGGTTTTCGCAAGGTGTGTCTAAATCCATCCCTATTTTCACTTTTGTATTCATTAGCCATTATGGTCTTACGAGTTTTTTCTCTATAATTCGTTGGTAATTTTTTCAGGCCACTTTATGTTCAATATTCGGCGGAGGCATTCGTTACTAAAAGTGGTAAGTCTGTTGCTATTGGTTTGTCTTACTCTTCACGTCTCAGAGCCACAGATGAGCAAAGACTTCACAATGCTGTTAAAGCCGTATTTAACGCTGGCCTCACCCCGGTTGCCTTCGATCATTGGTCTGTATGTAACAGACAATCTCGCTGTATAACCTTTGAACTCTTGAAACTAATTGGATGGCGGCAACACAACTGAGATTTCCCCCCCCCCCCTCCCGCCCACACACTCGCCTTCTTCAATGTAATGAGACAAAATCTGTGTTTGGGCTTAATCAAAAGTACAACATCCTTTCCTTTAGTGAACTCGATTTGATTCCCCCCTCACGAGTATGCCGATCACACTTTTTGACGTTGTTATTTTACATGTACTTTTACCTCGTATAAACTGACAAGATATTTTTAATAAGCCTAAATTTACTTTAAAACATTTTTCTTGTCAAAAAAAAACAACAAAAAAAAAACACGAAAATATTAATTTTATTTTGAGTCCCACATAAATGTAACCTTACTTTTAATTATCAGAGCAATATTTCTCATGTCAAAACTTTAGCCAATTAAAGCCAAAAGGCACAGTTTTCTGGCACAGTTTACATAGCTCCGTTTGTAATTTACACTTCGATTATACTTCTTAAAAATATAATTAAGACTCGAGTTACGAACGACTTGGGTTATAAAAGATCGATATTGCGAACACTATGGTTTAAAAAAAAAACCCGCCGTATGAATGTCCATGTATTATAACTAGATGAATTGCGAACGATCCGACTTTTTCAATAGACCCGAGTTCCGAACTACCCGAATTCCGAACGTCTCGAGTTACGAACTACCCGATCTACAAATGACCCGTATTACGATTGTACTAGCAACCAAATGTTTTTCATGTGCGAGGAAACAAAATTCGAATTACAACGCGAATCGGCTCGAAGTTTGAGATAAAACTTTCATCTAAACCAGGGGTCTCCAAATTACGGCCCGCGGGCCGGATGCGGCCCGCGAAGTCCTCTCATCCGGCCCGCGGAGATCTTTTTGTCCAGGGAAAAATCGTTTGTTGGTGATGGCTGAGGAAGTTTGCCCAGAAAAATCAAAGAAATGCCTGGAAGAAACTGGCCCCCGAACTGAAATTTGATAGTTAATGCGGCCCACGGACTGAAAAGTTTGGAGACCCCTGATCTAAACTTACGAACTAATTTCTAATTTTTATCAAAGATTGCGGTTTCCAATGTAGCTTTGTATGTCAGATCTGATCTATTACATATGAATCTATTTATTTATTTTTTGCACACGGGAGTATCGCTGATCTTGTAATAAAATATTTAGCAAAAACATTTTTAATTTTAAAAAGTATCTTGTCACGTTTTTTAACCACACCCTCCCCATCCCCCCCCTTTCCTCAACGTATCACAAATCTTAATTCACAATTCTCCACCTCACCCTAGAGAGCTGGACTGCTAACCCGTTAGTCTCGAGTTCGTATCCGGGTTCAAGTCAGTAGACCGTCCCCAAGTCCACCCAACTCTGATGGGTACCTAACTCACGTTAGGGAAAGTAAAGGCGGCTGAGCATAGTGCTGACCACACTTTCTCTTCATATGCCGAGGTCACAAAATTAGGTGAAATCTACTTCACTTGCCCCGTAGACCGTCAGGTATGGAAGGGGAACTTTACTTTTACTCCCCCCCCCCCTTTCCCCTACACACATGTTCTCTGCTATGCGTTTCCTAAACGCCATACCTAAATGCGAAAATATCGCCATTAAAAAATAATACCTCAACAACAAATTCTTTGACTGGAACTCGAGTAAATATTGTTGGGATACTTTCAGGACAGACAGTAGTCAAAAAGGTTACAAGTGTTGTTTTATCAATCTTAACCCCCCCCCCCCCCTCCTACACACACAAAGTGCAATAGTATTGTGTTTTGACTTGAACTGCACCGAAAATCTGGCCAGATGGGTCTGTTGTTGTGATTGGTTGGAAGCCGTGTCAAGGCGGTGGGTGGATGTGGTGTTTACCCGCCTTGGGTACGGCGATACTTGTTTTTCTGATCGGAGGGGGGCGGTTCTAAAACTGGTCCCTGAATCATGTACTCTTAGGTGGATGTAGCGATGTCAACAGGAATCATTTTACTTTATCGGCGTGGTAGACAGGTCGTGAGTCGATACTATTTGAGACTACTTGATTTACATAAATGCAAGTCATACATTTTACTAACCGTCTGTAAAAAAAAAAGTTGGCCTACCCTCGGGGCCGGCGCTACATATAAGGCGAACTAGGCGGTCGCCTAGGGCGCTATCCATAGAAGGGCGCAAAAATGTGTAATCTTGATTATTAAAAAGTACATAATATATATAATATGGGGGGGGGCTGAAAAAATTGCGGGGGGGGGGGGGGAGTGAGTTTTAATAAGTTTTGCCTAGGGCGCTAAATAACCTGGCGCCGGCACTGCCTACCATTACTGTCTAGATAGTCAAGGTGAAGTAGAGCTCATCAGTTTCGCTGACTTCGGAATATGAATGGACAGACACATATCGCTTCACCAGATTGGTCTAACTCCGGTTTTTTTTAATAATTGTTCACATCAGAGTTTGTGTATCCCGACGACCCCAAGAGCTATACCAGCGTGAGTGTTAATACTCCTGGCAGGTTCCACCAAGCTGGGAAGGTCTGAGCGGGTAAGGGTCAGACGAAAGCTAGCACCCTGGTCCTCCAGGTTGGGGGTTGAGCATAAGGTCAGCAACCTTATCTCGTAAAACTAATTGCTCGCGACCGAAACGCAGACAGAGAGAAACAAAGACAGCTCGGACCAAGGGAAAAATGGATCTCCCGATGGAGAATTTATAAAGCCGGGTGGTGAAAGCCAATATGTATTGGAAACTACCAGGTCGACCATCAATATTGGACCAAAAAAGACCTGGATACGTGACCTGGAAGATGACACCAAGAAGATTTGATACACCTGGGGACAGTTGGAGAGACTAGCCCAGGACAGAGACGCCTGGAAAGCTCTTGTCAGCGACCTATGTCCCAGGAGGGACGACAGGCAAACCTAACCTAACCTGTGTAAAAATCTTGAAACAAAAAGAGGAAAAAAATATATCAGAACAGTCTAGTAAGCGATCTACTTGCTACAACTGAAACTTTGTGGACAGGAAGGTGCACGTTAAATAAACGCGGGATATTCGGGGTAGAGAACCAGCGATCAATCGCTCGACCACCGTGTTCCATCTGGAGAGGTCATAATATGGCCTTGTTAAAGTATTTGAGTATGTTTACATAGTAGTGGCCTTGGTTGGGGGTATATATATATATATATATATATATATATATATATATATATATATATATATATATATATATATATATATAGGCCTACATGTACTTACATTTATATATATATATATATATATATATATATATATATATATATATATATATATATATATATATATATATATTTGTTAATATAAATATATATGATAATATATATATCTATGTGTATATATGTGTCAATATATATATATATATATATATATATATATATATATATATATATATATATATATATATAGGCCCTATATATATATATAAATATCTATGTATGTATATATATATATATATATATATATATATATATATATATATATATATATATATATATATATATATATATATATATATATATATATATATATATATATATATATATATATATATGTGTGTGTGTGTGTGTGTGTGTTAATATTTGTAACATGTAAGATTACAGTCTCCTACATCGCCTCCTCGATTAAAATATCCCAAGATAGTTTGTATCTATTTTAAGTCTCCTATTTTCGTTGAGGTAGATGAACTTTAAAGTGCAGCTACGGTAACTCAACCGCCGCATCTACGCTTACAATTTAAAGAGGTTCGTTTTTCTTTAATGAAGGAACAGTTTTTTTAAATAATAAAGCGTGGTGTGGGGAGGGGATGGGCGGTCTTTTTGAAATTAAAGAAGTTAAAATATAATTAAAAATCGAGATACGGAAGTAACTCTCACATCGAATAAAATAAACCGGGAGTGATCTCCCCTAAACTTTCTCGAATATCTAATATATAAAGCTCAATTCTGTAACGCATGTTGTTGTTGTTGTTTTGGGGTTTAAAGTCCGCTTTCAAACTTACGTTTATATCGCAGACTATTTTTGGTGGTTAGTTCGTGGTTTTTGTGTATATACAGTTTGGTTTCATTTGTTTTCCTTTCGTTTTTGGGTGTAGTTTTTTTTATTGTGCGGGAATTGTATTTTGTTATTGGGTGAATATTATTTTATCTTTACAGCATATGTTTGTCGTTGGCATTTCTACGGATTTAAGTGTTAGATCAATTATCGTGCGCGTTTGTCTAAATTTATGAGTTAAAAAATTACTATTAAAAGTGTTGGGAAATCATTTTCATTTTTCAAATTATAGTAATAATTGTCGGCATGTTCATTAAACACAAGTTTTAAAAAAATATCATCTTTTACAAAAATTCTAATTATGTTTTTATTTAGTCCTATAGCGCTTACTTCCCTTTGATAAATTAGGCAAAACACAATTACTTCCCTTTATGAAACCATTGCATTAGTTGAAAAGCATTTACTTTTTAATTACTTTGTTTTGGTGTTGGGAAAAAAATAATTATATAATTAGCGGGGATTGATCAAGTGCAAATGTTTTAGGTATTTTACGGATAAGCTTGGAGTATTATAATTGTTCATTAAATTGAAACAGGCGCGTTCGTTTAAGTGAGTGCAAAAACTATGAATAAGTTGGGGTACTATAGTCGTTTATTAAGCTAAAACAGGCGATTCTGCCCCGGGCGTTTATGTTCGCGTTAGTGTTTTCTTTGTGTTTAGGTGGGTTTGCGTTAGTGGTTGCGTTTTGATTTGGTTCGTTTTTGTTCTTTCTTTTTTCGTTTTTGTTTTTTTTTTGTTTGGGTTTGTATTTGTGTTTTTGGTTGGTTTTGCGTTTGGATTTGGTTTGTTTTCGTTTGCTTTTTCGTTGTTTTTTTTTGGTATTGGTATTTGTGGTTGGGTTTGTTGTTAGGTTTTTGTTTTCGTTTGTTTTTTCTTTGTGTTTGTATTGGTGTTTGTGGTTGTGGTTGGGTTTGTTGTTAGGTTTTTGTTTTCGTTTGTATTTCTAATTGTGTTAGCGTTATGTTTGCGTTTTGTTGTTTTGGTTGGTTGTGGTTTGGGTGGGCAATGCCGGGTTTATGATGATTACTAAACACACAGGTAATGGTCTTTAACGGAAAGGTTTTTCACAGAAGCCAGAGCAGGGCCTGGCCGGGACGGCTAGTTCTTATATAAAATAACAGGGGATGGGAACTCGGGCTATAGACATGATTTTTAATCCATTTTAAATACTTAAAGTTTTAAAAATAGAAAAAAATCTCGTAGACAAATTAATTGCACACCAAGTGAACGTCATATAAAAAAGTGCATAATAGTGCGCAATATTATTAGTACTTTAAAAATTTACATTTGTTTTTTGAGAAATCGGAAGTAGCGTAAATTACTACTTCCGGTCAACGGAAGTTACTCAAAATTTAACAGAAGGTAGAGAATTAGATCTTTTACTTACATGTGAAATTTCATTTATCTATCTGAAATAGTACTCAAGTTATAGGCTTTCTCTATACTTCGTATATACGAGAAAGTAAAAAGACTACAAAAGGAGCTAATTCTCAAAATGATCGAGAGTTATTACAATAAACAAAACACTGGACGATATTGATAAATTTTAATCACGTTTAGCTCAACACTGACAAAAAATGCTTTTTAATCAGGGGTTCATTATTAATTAATACATTTAGAATCCCTGGCCTAGTGCGCATTTTGGATTCGAGACTAGCTAGCAGGATAATCAACTTGTTTGTTGGATAAAGTGTGGGGAGAAGACAACACCGGTCTAGACTAGTTGATGAGAGTTGGCCGTGTCAAGTACGGTCAATGACCTCACGGAGTTTGGCTCTGTTTGTGGACACGTTTTAAAAGTCCACAGGACCGGCAGTAGGACACGTCTAGGACAAAGTCAAGGACATGGAGTAGGAGAAATCTAGGACACACATTTTAAGGCTCGGCAGTAGGACTAACTTTAGGACAAACTTAAGGACCAACAGTAGGATTAGCTTTAGGACAAACTTAAGGACCGGCCGTAGGACTAACTTTAGGACAAACTTAAGGACCGGCTGTAGGATTGAATCCAGAATGTAGGCTTTAGGTTATATATACTTTAGAACAGACTAGTGATGAAAATAAATGACCAATAAATGACCAATAAATTACCAATAAATTACCAATAAATTACCAATAAATTATCAATAAATTACCAATAAATTACCAATAAATTACCAATAAATTACCAATAAATTACCAATATATGACCAATAAATGGCCAATAAATGACTTACTGAAGGACTTACACAATGACCTGTGGTAGTTCCAACTCTTCCAACAGTAGGACAAACAACAGGACTCAGTCCTTATCTATGAGGATAAGGACACAGTCCTTAAGAACAACGATCTTTTATTGGTTCTTGTTTTAGACATCAAAGTATTATTTTGATGGCTGCTCAAGGATTGTGATCTATTTATCTGATTTCCGACTACCTATCCCCTATCGTCACACTTATGTCACAAAATCCCACGCCATAAGGACGTCGCAGTTAACACGAATGAATTCAAATGTACGTATTCTTAAGCCCCCCCCCCCCCCTACCCCACTCACCCGTCCATCAACGTAGCTCAGCATCGCTATAGCCTGAACCTCTCCCCCCCCCCACATACCATATAGATACAAGACGTCATTTATGGACGAGCCGTTTACTGACCCGATCACCTTAATAGTCTGTTGTTCCTGACCAAGACAGCAACTAAGACAGCAACCAAGACATCACCCAAGACAGTAACCAAGACAGCAACCAAGACAGCAACTAAGACAGCAACTAAGACAGTAACAAAGACAGTAACAGGACAGCAACCAGGACAGCAACCATGACAGCAACCAAGACAGCAACTAAGACCGTAACAAAGACAGCAACCAGGACAGCAACCAGGACAGCAACCATGACAGCAACTAAGACAGCAACTAAGACATCACCCAAGACAACAACCAACAACCAAGACATCAACCACGACATCACCCACGACAGCAGTCAAGACAGCAACTAAGACAGCAACCAAGACAGCAACCAATACATCAACCAAGACATCACCCACGACATCACCCAAAGACAGCAACTAAGACAGCAACCAATACATCAACCAAGACATCACCCACGACATCACCCACGGCATCACCCAAAGACAGCAACTAAGACAGCAACTAAGACAGAAACCAAGACAGAAACCAAGACAGCAACCGGGACAGCAACCATCAACCAAGATAGCAACAAAGACAGCGACTAAGACAGCAACCAGGACTAAATAAGACAGCAACAAAGACATCAACTAAGACATCAACGGTATGCACTTATCCCACGATCTAGACTCACCACTTCAAAAACAAAACTTCCCACCTGTCTGCCCTGAAGCTCACCTCCCTCACCGACTTTCCACCTCTAAACCACCTATACCAGCACTATAAAAAAATACCTTCGCCTACCTGTCCAGTAGCTAGACCAACATTCGGCGCCTACTATTCAACCCTCCAACCCTCAACCGGTCGTATATTTTTTTTGCGCTGTTTGCGCGCTTGTTGTTGAAAACACGCCATGTTTTTCTCGTAGTGGGCCGCATAGTAAACAGTACCGGCGTAAGAGTGCAAAGGTCAATGGGAGGGGTCATACTTGGGATCAGGTGTATGTAGGTTTCTGTCTAAGCATCACCTGTAAAAGATCAGCGGTTCTTGGAAGAATTTGTTTTTTAGCGATTTGACCATTAGACAGTTAAGTCTATACTCATCTCTAAATGATACAAGAGAGATTTAATGGATATTAGTAGCGCCACATGGAGTGGGGGGGTGGGGGGGGGGGTGGTTCTCCGCACCAGGTGGCACTATAAAGAGGGAGACACCAAATCTAAAATATATAAAATTTAATGACAAAGTTTTAACTCAGATGAAATTATTATAAAACGGAGCGGGATGACACCAAACCAAATATGCCAAATTATCGGAAGGGGGGGGGGGGGCACCCTAAGTCACTGTACTTTGAGATTCCCGACGTTGTGACGCCCCTGGTGGATATTTTGTATAGACAGAGGCGGATAAACATACATCAAACCTAGCTCTCAGCGTGCTCTAACCCTATCCGTACGGTAGGTAGCACTGAACCACAATCTAACCGTAACAATAACCCCAAATTTAAGCCAAGCCCTAAGATTTAGAGCTTAGTTTAGTTACCCTATCGAATCTGGCTGTCCATTGGGCAGATGAAGTAGTGTTCATTTCTTTTATGTGACCTCGGAATAGGAAGAAATGAAGTGGTCAGCCCTCCCGCCATTGACAACCTCAATGTAGGCCTACGTCAGAGACCCTGTGCAGAATCGATCCAGGATTCCAACTTGTGTTAGACGTGTGTTCTACATTTCGACCACACCGTCCCACACATACAACGGAGAAGTCAACTAAGAAATGAATGGGTACATTTTAAATAACTACAGAATCACTGTCTTAGATATTGGAGCCCTAAGTTTTATTTCTTTATCCATCTGTATAGGTCGCTGAGAAAATGGATACGTTTATGTGGTGAACTCGACTTCTGTCCCACTCAAAACACATGTAAACAACTCCGTTTTTTTTCAGACATCGCTGTTTTTCTTAGTAACGGCAACAATAAGGGGGATAATCTGTGTATGGACAGAGTACGTGTATTGGTTGAAGTAGATATTTGATGTGGTGCGATGGTACGATGTGATAACATGTGATACGGATGTGGTAACATGTGGTACGGATGTGATAACATGTGATACGGATGTGGTAACATGTGGTAACATGTGGTAACATGTGGTACGGATGTGGTAACATGTGGTACGGATGTGATAACATGTGATACGGATGTGGTAACATGTGGTAACATGTGGTAACATGTGGTACGGATGTGGTAACATGTGGTACGGATGTGGTAACATGTGGTACGGATGTGGTAACATGTGGTAACATGTGGTACGGATGTGGTACGATCTGGTACGATTTGGTACGATGTGGTACGATGTGATAACATGTGGTACGATGTGGTACGGATGTGGTACGGATGTGGTAACATGTGGTAACATGTGGTAACATGTGGTACGGATGTGGTAACATGTGGTACGGATGTGGTAACATGTGGTACGGATGTGGTAACATGTGGTAACATGTGGTACGGATGTGGTAACATGTGGTACGGATGTGGTAACATGTGGTAACATGTGGTACGGATGTGGTACGATGTGGTACGATTTGGTACGATGTGGTACGATGTGATAACATGTGGTACGATGTGGTACGGATGTGGTAACATGTGGTAACATGTGGTACGGATGTGGTACGGACGGGGAGCGATGTGGAGATGTTGTGAGATGTGGTACGATTTGGTACAGTGTGCTCCGATGTGCTACGACGTAGTACGATATAGTAGGTTGTGGGGGTGTGGTACGATGGTGTACGGTAAGGTACACTGTGATACTATGTTATACGGTGTGGCACGATGTGGTACGACGTGAAGCGATGTGGTAAGATTGGAGATGTGGTGCGATAAGGTACGGTTGTGGTACGACATGGTACGATACGGTACGGTGTGGTACCTTGTGGTACAGTGTGTTACGATGTGTTACGGTGTGGTACGACATGGTACGATGCGGTACTGTGTGGTACCTTGTGGTACAGTGTGTTACGATGTGTTACGGTGTGGTACGACATGGTACGATGCGGTACTGTGTGGTACCTTGTGGTACAGTGTGTTACGATGTGTTACGGTGTGGTACGACATGGTACGATGCGGTACTGTGTGGTACCTTGTGGTACAGTGTGTTACGATGTGTTACGGTGTGGTACGACATGGTACGATGCGGTACTGTGTGGTACCTTGTGGTACAGTATGTTACGATGTGTGGTATGGCGTGGTACGATTGTATAGATTGTATCCGAGGAGATCTCAAGAGGTGGGCTAGACATTTTGTATACATTCTTGTTAAAAGTATGGGAGGTGTGGAGTTGGGGGGTGGGTGTGGGGGGTACCGCGCCGAAAACCTGGTGCCCTTTTATTGTTGTAACACTTTTAAAAGTTCACTCCTGCTCTGATTGAGATTTGATTCCTGCACTAAGTTTTTTTTTTTTTAAGAATTGTCTGGGTCGACATAACCTTATCCGAAATTTGGGCCACGAGGGGAGGCAACTACACGTCTAGAAAACAAAGGGGTTTAACCAATCACAAATCAATCATGACATTCTTTTGTTAATTTTTCCATTTTAATAAATTAATTTAAAAACATTTTTTTTCGAATTAATTAAACTTATTTTTTTACCTCATAGTTGGCATTCTGCAGAATCTTTGATTCAGCAGAATTAAGAAACAACATTTTTGAGGCGGCAGCTAAACCCGTTCTATGTTTAGACACACAGCCTAGCCGACATATAGTAGTGCATTTCAAGCATTGAAAATACAGGATCAGACAGGATGTAAACAAAACGAATAATATTATGTGGTGTAAAGTAAATAATGGTTTTATTTTCCATGTTTAAAAAAAATTCCCACATAAATAGTTGGTATTAGTGCAAGCCAAGCATTTCATATACACATTTTGTGCATGCTTTTGGTGCTAAAATGTACAAATGCATGTACCTCTTGATCAATCAAGACATTATACTTACATTATATATATATATATATATATATATATATATATAGGCCACGCTTAGGCCACGCCGTCCCAATATATATATATATATATATATGTATATATATATATATATATATATATATATATATATATATATATATATATATATATATATATATATATATATATATATATATATATATACATATTCATTTACACACACATATTTATATATATATATACACACATATTTTATATATATATATATATATATATATATATATATATATATATATATATATATATATATATATATATATATATATATATATAAGTAGGTACTATGTCCCTATGTATGTAAATTAAGCAAAAGCAGTTCATTATCTGTTACCTATCTGAAATCAAGGCCAATGTCACGAATGATTGAAAGAAATATTTCGACACTGCAAAACAAATTGAGTGTCATGAAAAACAAACTGAACCATTCCCATTAGTAGTGGTCTGGTTACTTGTAAAGTACAGAACTGTTTGCAACATAACAGTTATCCAAACGCACCAAAAAGAAAACTGTTTGCAACATAACAGTTTCTGGAACGCATCAGTAAACAACCTGTGAGATATTTGTTGTTTACCTATTAAATGTTTATGTCGGGTGGTGATTTTTGTCAGCTAATTATTTCCAGATGTTTTCAAAATGTTCGAAATTTACAAATTAAAAATCTGTTAGTGTTTTTAATTCGATAAAATTTGTTGAAAAAAATATTAAACATCATTTTAGTGGTGTTCTTCTGTAAAAATTTAATTCCTCTTCATTTCGAAAAATTAAATTCTTTTCAAACGGTGTCCAAAATAGGAAACAGGGGAAGCTACTCTATCGTTGTAATTTGACGATATAATACTTTGTCCTAGTACTTCAATTCTGTTAGGTCTTGGAAGCGTAAACATTAGACACACTTACACCCACAATCACAATCATACCCACACAAATACTTATGATTACGATCACAACCACACTCACATCCACACTCATACCCATAATCACACCCACACTCCCACACACTATCACACTTACCATCACAATGATGCTTACATCCATAGTCACAATCAACATCAGAATTAAAATTAGAATAACAATCACACTCACAATCGCACAATCGCGGTCACATTCATAATCACAGTCACTGTCAAAATCAGAATCAGAATCCCATTAACACACACTCACACTCACACTCACACTCAAACACACACCCACACCCACACCAACATTCACATTCAATCACACTCACACCACACCCACATTCACACACACTCACACCACACCCACATTCACACACACTCACACCACACCCACATTCACACCCACTCACACCACACCCACATTCACACCCACTCACACCACACCCACATTCACACACACTCACACCACACCTACATTCACACCCACTCACACCACACACACATTCACACCCACTCACACCACACACACATTCACACACACTCACAATCACACTCACACCCACATTCACACACAATCACACTCACACCACACCCACATTCACACCCACATTCACAACCACCCACAATCACATTCACTCCACACTCATACCCACACCCACACTCACATTCACTCCACACTCATACCCACACCCACAATCACACTTACACTATACTCACACTTACACACACAATAGCACCCACAATAATTCATTAAAAAAACAACTACAATCATACCCACACTCACACCCTCACCCACAATCACAATCATACCCACACAAACATTTATTTATTTGATTATTTTATTATCAAAACCACACTCACATCCACACTCATACCCACAATCACTCACACACTCACAAACACTATCACACACTCACAATCATACTCACACCCATAGCACAATCAAAATCAGGATAAGAATTTGAATTAGAATAACAATCATACTCGCAATCACAATCACACTCGCAGTCACAGTAAAAATCAGAATCACACCAACATTCACACAAACTCACACACATTCACACAAACTCACATACACTCACATCATAATAACACTTACACACACAATAGCACCCACAATAATTCATTAAAAAAACAACTACGGCGTAGCTAAGAAATGTAATTAACGTGGAATCAAAGCCATAAAAAATTAATTAGCACAACCTGCATTTTAAAAAAAAAACGAATTTTTTCCCAAGTTAAATAATGCGATTGTTCGCGCAGTTTTGTTTACTTGTGTTTTTTTTTAATGTGTTAAAAAACAGCCTTGAACTAGTTATCTTATACAATTTTTAAATAATAATTTTTTTGTGTGTAAATATTGTTTTGTTTTTAATCATTTTATTATAATTTAAATTTAAAAAAAAAAACAAGCAAGTGCCCGTGCGACAACCTTATCGGATAACTTTTCAGTCACCACAGGCTAGATAGAGAACATTGGACCGTTGTATTGTTTCTATCTAAAATTACCCGTTAAATATTTATAATAGTCAACACTAATGTGGGTTTCTTTCAGACACTGTTCTTCGTGGAAAGTTGGGGGGGGGGGGGGCACTTGTAACTTCCAGGGTGCCGACACTGGGGTAAATATTTTCTAGCAACATCATCTTTTCCCGTTCGTGCCCAAGACACATGGGGTAGATGAAGTAGAGCATCGGTTTCAGGGACCTCCTCGGCATATGAAAGGATAGTGTGGTCAGCACTATGCCCAGCCGCCTTTACTTTCCCTAACTTGAGTAAGGTACTCATCGGAGCTGAGTGGACTCAGGGACGGTCTACTGACTTAAACCCGGATTCAACTCGAGACTTTCGGTTTAGCAGCCTAGCTCTCTATCGCTAGGCCACGCCGTTCCCATACATTTTCTATACAAATTTTAATTTTTTTTGGCCGAGAGGTTAGTGTGGGGACGTGGTCTGATTCACCCCGCCCCCCCCCCCCCCCACAAACACTCCACTCTTCACCCTACATTCTGCAGAGAAGCCTGAAGGAAACTCTGCACACATTCTTAACACTTAAGCGAAGTAATTGCAATGGAAATACATTTTCAAATTTCCAATGGCTTGCAACTTTTAGCTTTTTAATTTTTAAATATAATTTCTGACGGACGAATGTTAAGATTCTTAAATAATAATTTGCTGTCACACAAATCTAAATTTCACAACATTGTTTTATTTGTGTATGTGTTTTTTTTTAAAATAAACAATCTTTTACTTAACAATCGTCCTTACATCTCAGCAAACTCCCCCCCCCCTCCTTCCCCCCACCCCCTGACATTTGGAATATTTTTTGTTTTAATTAATTTTTAATATAGAGCACTGGGAATTCCCAATTTTTAAAAATTCCTGCACTGATTTGCTGTGTCGTCTTGTCCTGGAACCGTCTGGGTCTTGGACAGGGGTTGATGACCAGAGAGATATAGACCACAGGCTAGCACCAGAGAGATATAGACCACAGGCTAGCACCAGAGGATGGTCAGAGAGATAGACCACAGGCTAGCACCAGAGGATGGTCAGAGAGATAGACCACAGGCTAGCACCAGAGGATGGTCAGAGAGATAGACCACAGGCTAACACCAGAGAGATATAGACCACAGGCTAGCACCAGAGGATGGTCAAAGAGATATAGACCACAGGCTAGCACCAAGTTGACCAGAGACCACAGGCAAGCAGAGGCGTAGCGACCCTTCCCGGCGCCCGGGGACATACTTTCAATTTGGCGCCCCCTTGGGAGCAAATTTTCGATTTGCACCCCCCCCTCGAACTTTTTATTTGCACCCCCCCCCCCCCTCAAACTTTCGATTTGCACCCCCCCCCCCTCGAACTTTTCATTTGCACCCCCCCTCAAACTTTCAATTTGGCGCCCCCCTCCCTAAGGTCGGCGCCCGGGGACATATGTCCCCGCCCCCGCCCCCCCCCCCCCCCCTCGCTACGCTACTGCAGGCAAGCACCATTGTTCGGAAAAGAGTTGATCAGACCTAGATGTACATATAAACCATATTATCTATGCTCACCAGACGTATAATTCGTTTCTAAATGACATATAATTTCTACATACATGCCCCGTATACATGCTTGTGTCTATGTACTGTACACAGGTTCTTTATACAATTTCTTTTCCATGTTTTGTATACAAGTTCTTTACCCATGTTCTGTATACAACTTCTTATTCCAAGTTCTGTACAGAACTTGGTATTCATGTTCTGCATACAAGTTCTTTATACATATTATGTATACAAGTTCCTTTTCCATGTACTGTATAGAAGTTATGTATCCATGTTCTATATACATATTATATATATATATATATATATATATATATATATATATATAATATGTTATTTAAAATAAGATTAAAATTAAATGAAACAGAAATCCCTTTGTTAAAAAACGCCTTGGTCTAAAAAGATATAATCAGTCGGATATATCGCGTTTCAACTTTAAGACGCTGTCCACACTTCATAAGGCCAGGAATCGCATTGTACTTTGGCATTCTCAGAGAAGAGAGAGAGAGAAAAAAAAACAACAACAACCCAGCAACGTAACAATTATTCCGTTTTTAAAACCGTAAACTAGTTCTGGAGCAAGAGGAAATGTGACATTGGGAGCAAAGACAAGGCCAGGGGTCAAGGTCACGGCACAAGGGTCAAGGTGAGAGACACATTTATCGGCAGGAAATTCCATCTTTATCGATTTATATAAATAATTTTTTTTTTTACAATTTAGATTTCACTGCCGCGGGGATGAGTTTGAATTATTAACAGAAGTAAAAAACGGATTTAAAGAGATAATTACTTTGTTTAATGGATTGTTTAAATATTTTTGAAAAAAAAAACGCGGTTGATCGCTTTAGAGGGTTTTTCCTTCTTATTCCTAGTTTTTAATTATGTAATATTGAAAGGGAATTCCCCTAGCACAATTAAGTATCACGTGTCAACAGGTAATTGCGCCATATGGTCCTTGTCTCCGATTCAGCCTATTTCTTTATTACTTTCTGGTATATACGAAGAATAGAGAAAGTCTTGTAATCGTGCAAAAAAAAAAAAATCGAGATTATTGCAAATTTCGACGTTTTACACCTCACTGATACGAAAAACATAATTTTGCAATCTAGTCCGCATGTCTGTGTATGTGTGTATGTGTGTGTGTATGTGTGTGTGTGTGTTAGTGTGTGTGTAAACACGATAACTTGAGTACCGTTACAGCTAGGTCAGGGGTCGGCAACCTTTTGAAGCGGAAGAGCCAAAAGTTACAATTTTCAAAATTTCCCTGGTTTTAAAGAGCCACTAACATTTTTTTTAATTTCAAATATTTAGTTTTTTATTAAGATTATTAGTATTTGTTCAAGGAGCTGGAGAGCCGCATCTTGATATCAAAAGAGCCGCATGCGGCTCGCGAGCCGCAGGTTGCCGACCCCTGAGCTAGGTTGATAAAATTTCATACATAAGTATTATATCAAAATCGTAAATCCGTCTCAACTTTTGAGTGATTTCCGATAACCGGAAGTGGAACTTTTTCTACTTTGAATTTTTCAAAAGCCTATGACTTGAATACTATTTCAGATAGATAAATGAAATTTTACAAGTAAGTAAAAGTTCTAATTCTCTGTCTTCTTTCAAATTTTGAGTAATTTCGGTCGACCGGAAGTAGTAATTTACGCTATTTCTGATTTCTAAAAAAAACGCATGTGAATTTATAAAGTACTAATAATATCCCGCACTATTATGCACATTTTATTTGGCGTTCACTTGGTGTGCTATTCTTTTTTTTTACGAGATTCTATTCTATTATTTAAAAGTTTAGGTAATTAAAAATGGATTTAAAATATTGTCCATGTCCCGAGTTTCCACCCCCCCCCCCCCCCCCGTAGTGTTATATTAGAATATTTGAGAAAGTTTAGGGGAGATCACTCCCGGTTTATTTTTTTAAATTTTTAGTTGTTTTTTTTTTACAACAAAGCAGTTTCGTGATCCGGAGAAATATGTACTGATATTGTTGAGCATTTAAACGTTGAAAGATACTGTTTTAAATAGACTTGTTGCATCTGACCTTTCGCGTCCAGTGGCGTCGCTACGGTGGGTGTCGCCCGTTGTGGTACTTCATGGTGTCACCCCCTCTCCATTTTTTCCTCTGTAAATTTTGCAGTTTTTGTCACCCCCTCCCCCCGGTAAAAGCTTTAAAGTGTTCACATTTAATACTAATGATGTTTACTTATAGTCGGAGGTTAATACAGCTGGGTGTAGCATTGTTTTCTCTATAGTTAGCATGTTTTCGTCAAGATGTCACTCCCTCCCCTCCCTTATCGGGATCGTCATTGTGAACTTTAAATAATTTTTAACTCTAATTAACTATTCATTGAACTGACTAAAACATATTTATTCTAAAAATCGTTTTTGTCTTGGTGTCACCTCCCTAAATAGTGCGGTCCGCACTCCCCGCCCCTACCTCGCGACGCCTCTGCGAACAGCCAACAAGTCAATTTAAAAAATCGAACTGGCAATCGGGAATTAAATATTACCCCAAGAAAAAAAATTCGCTATTTTTATTTAACCTTGGTGTGTCATGTTTAAAGTCCAACCCCACACCCCTTTATATATAACTTCATTCAATTACGACCCCCAGACACACACACCCTCCTCCGCTTTTTATAAACCGGTGTGAATATGTAAATTAACCTGCTGTATTATAAAGATTTTCTCATGTGCAATTACCTTGCGTCACTTGTGGGCGTCATTGAGTCATTCAGCACTAAATATAACTCAGCATGGATTGGACTTGCACACTGCGTAAATATAAAAAAAAAACTGCTTTACGAGCACCTAATTTTTATAATATAACTTTTATACAGTCACGTGAACAAGTTTTTATATTCCAGGAAGGATCGTGTTGACGGTGCGGGCTAGATAGGGTTAAGGTAGGAAGAATCGTGTGGGCTAGATAGGGTTAAGGTAGGAAGGTTTTGGTGGGCTAGATAGGGTTAAGGTAGGAAGGTTCTGGTGGGCTAGATAGGGTTAAGGTAGGAAGGTTCTGGTGGGCTAGATAGGGTTAAGGTAGGAAGGATCGTGTGGGTTAGATAGGGTTAAGGTAGGAAGGTTTTGGTGGGCTAGATAGGGTTAAGGTAGGAAGGTTCTGGTGGGCTAGATAGGGTTAAGGTAGGAAGGATCGTGTGGGTTAGATAGGGTTAAGGTAGGAAGAATCGTGTGGGCTAGATAGGGTTAAGGTAGTTTTGCTAATATTAAACTAACCTACAATAATATGATATACATAGACCTTCTTAATGACATCAATATCAACGGTTTTAGAACCACTGCTTATTAATATTCCGAGGTTGGACGTGTCTATTCATTGCACATTTCAATAAAGGTGTTGAACACTAACAAAAAAACTAGACACCACTCTATAAAGAACCCTTTGATTCTGGTGAATGGTTTAAATCTAGGCCTGCGTCTGAAAGGCTTTGGACTGGGTTTGTTTATTTAATGTCAAGCCTGGGGTTACCAAAAATAGAAGAAGCTCTTACCTAAATTGGGCAAAAAAGTTATTTTTAGATCGTGTTTACTCTAAAGTGGTGTCAGATTTTTCTTTGAGGCCGAACGAGATTCGAACTCTGGTCGGTTTTTAGTCCTGAACAACCAGCAGAGCTGACAAGTCAAACTTAATGTATAAAGTAGTAGACGATAGGGGGTTTGTTTTATGGCGGCAGGGTGATCTTATATTACGACAAAACAGTGGGAAACTCGACTATTAGATGTGTATATAAAAAGTATATATATATATATATATATATATATATATATATATATATATATATATATATATATATTCCAAGTTTAGTTTAAGTAATTAACAGTGGTTTTACGACATACGAAACTTTGAATGGAAACCTACGTTACTGACACAAAACACGTTTTAAGTTCTAGAAAAAGAATCCCCCTCTCCCCACACACAATCCCCCTCTCCCCACACACAATCCCCCTCTCCCCACATACAATCCCCCTCCCCACACTCAATCCCCTTCCGCACACACAATCCCCCTCCTCACACACAATCCCCCTCCCCACGCACAATCCCCCTCCCCACGCACAATCCCCCTCCCCACGCACAATCCCCCTCCCCACGCACAATCCCCCTCTCTATACACAATCCCCCACACACACGAATCCCCCTCCCCCACACACAATCCCCCTCCCCCCCACACACAACCCCCCTCCACACATAATCCCCACACACACACAATCCCTCTCCCCCACACAAAATCCCCACTCCCCACACACATTCTATATACGCACAACAGGGAAGGTAATTTAGAGAGCTCTGACTTAAGCTGTGTTGGTATTTCCAATCTGCCCTACATACTTAGATAATTAATTTCTCGTTCTAAAAAAAAAAAAAAAAACAGCCGCCAGAGCAGATATCTCCAACTTACGTCTGATACAGAAAATATAAAAACAAAACAAAGCCCAAAAACTAATTTGGTTCTCTTACTAGACAAGGTCGGGTCACCGTGACCCGCTAACCTTAACAAAACTCTCTTTGTTAATAATTATAAAATTTTAAAAGTATTTTTTTTTTTAAATTACGGACAAAAATGATTTAACCTGACACTTACAGACGATATTTTGTAAAGTGTCACATATACATTCGCTTAAAATAGAAAATCACGCTAAAAAGTATGGCGTCCGTTCTTTTGTTTTTTTACTTTCTCGTATATACGAAGTATAGAGAAAGTATTGTAATCGTGCACAAAAATCACTTGAAATTTTAACAATTTTCACCGTATTACACCTCAGTCCTTCATCACATCCGAAGTATAGAGGACTTATTTTAATCGGGCAAAAATTATCAATCCAGATTTATCAAAATTAAGAGGTTTTATGCGTAATCCAGTCTGAAAAACTGGGCTTTGCAATTCTGTCCGTATGTCTGTGTGTCTGTGTGTGTGTGTGTCCGTGTGTAAACACGATTACTTGAGTACCGTTATAGCTAGGTTGATGAAATTTCATATATAAGTATTTTATCAAAATCGTAGATCCGTATCAACTTTTGAGCGATTTCCGATAACCGGAAGTGGTACTTTTCCTACTTTGAATTTTTCAAAAGCCTATAACTTGAGTACTATTTCAGATAGATAAATGAAATTTCACATGTAAGTAAAAGATCTAATTCTCTACCTTCTGTTAAATTTTGAGTAATTTCCGTTGACCGGAAGTAGTAATTTACGCTACTTCCGATTTCTCAAAAAACTAATGTAAATTTTTAAAGTACTAATAATATTGCGCGCTATTGTGCACTTTTTTATTTGGCGTTCACTAGTTCACTTGGTGTGCAATTATTTTGTCTACGAGATTTTATTCTATTTTTAAAACTTTAAGTATTTAAAATGGATTAAAAATCATGTCAATAGCCCGAGTTCCCATCCCCTGTTGTTTTATATAAGAATATTCGAGAAAGTTTAGGGGAGATCACTCCCGGTTTATTTTCACTCAGAGTCAAGATGGATTCTATTTATAGAAATAATTACAAGGAAACTCAGACTCGTTGGCATTTTCCATTTATATTTTTTTTAAAATGTCTTATATTTCTATGAAACAAAATGCGCCAACGCGTACTTTAAAGTGTGTGGGATATAAATAGGGTCAAGAGATCAAATACTTTTAAGAAATGGCTTTACATTCGAGGAAATATTGATACAAGTTACTTTAGATTATATTTAAAAACTAGTTTAAGTTGTATCAGAAATCGGTTGGGTGGGGGGGGGGGGTGGAAGAAAAAGAAAGCCATTGTCAAATACTAACTTTTATTATTTTTGGTCATTCTAAACTCTATAATCCTAACGACTTTTTTCAGGAATACTGCCCCCTCCCCCCCCCCCCCCCAAGCATGTAAACCGCCCCTCCACCCCCGAACGACATAGACATTAGATAGAAAATATATACTTTTACCAGTGTCTCTTCCCCCCCCCCCCCCGGAAATTTAGTCCACCCCCATTTCGAAAGTTTCAAGACTCCCCCCCCACCCTCAAAGAAAAAAGTTTGAAAGAAACACTACGACATATTATTTCTGATTAATTTTCGGACACTACATCCTGTATTTCTAACGACTTAATAAATTATTCTTAATCCCACATTTTTAATGACTTAAAAATTCTGATTTAATTTTTGGACACGGTATATCCTGTATCTAAAATATCCAACATTGGGGGCAGAGATACACACTATTAGGAGACTGTCTTAAAACGTCTAACCATTATGTCTTACATTTCTAACAGTTCACATAACTGACACGCATGTTCTAAAGATCTCGAGCATTACATGTATGTGTCTGAAATCTGACGCAGACCAACTCTAAAGTACGTTTTGATTGTAGGCGATCTTTTAAGGTCTCACCGCTTTCGTACGTGGTTTTGTGATTTAAATTTGTATTACTAAAGGTACGAGATCTGCAGAAGTACGCTTGATGGCGGCATGTCGTTTTTGTTGTTGGATAAATAAATAACTATTGTAGAATGTATTTCAACGCCATAGGGCTTATTCTAAGTTACGTTTTATTAGTATCGTTTATCTAATTCTGACCTTTAAATTTGCAAATAACCAACCTGTAACTTTAAATCCTCACCATTATCTTAATCCTGGACAAATATCTGTTTTTCTTACTCTAGCCGTAATCCCCACTCTCGCCTTAAATGCGATACCGGGTTTTACAAAGTCATAAAGATACCGAATCGTCCTGTCCTCCTTATTTATAACAACCTAAGATATTTTACGCTATGAGTTAACTACATTAAGTTTTTTTTTCTCGAACATTTAAAAACAATTCTTTCCTGCTCAGCATCAATTGAAAATAAATATATATTTTAAAAAATCATTTTACAAAATGATAGCTGCCGTTTCGTGTCTGTGTTAGGTTAGGTCAACCTGTCGCCCCTCCTGGGACATAGGCCGCTGATAAGAGCTTTCCTTGAATCTCTGTCCTGGGCTAGTCTCTCCAACTGTCCCCAGGTGTCCTGGGCTAGTCTCTCCAACTGTCCCCATATGTCCTGGGCTAGTCTCTCCAACTGTCCCCAGGTGTATCCTGTCCTGGGCTAGTCTCTCCAACTGTCCCCAGGTGTCCTGGGCTAGTCTCTCCAACTGTACCCAGATGTCCTGTGCTAGTCTCTCCAACTGTCCCCATGTGTCCTGGGCTAGTCTCTCCAACTGTCCCCAGATGTCCTGTGCTAGTCTCTCCAACTGTCCCCATGTGTCCTGGGCTAGTCTCTCCAACTGTACCCAGATGTCCTGTGCTAGTCTCTCCAACTGTCCCCATGTGTCCTGGGCTAGTCTCTCCAACTGTCCCCAGGTGTCCTGGGCTAGTCTCTCCAACTGTCCCCAGGTGTCCTGGGCTAGTCTCTCCAACTGTCCCCATGTGTCCTGGGCTAGTCTCTCCAACTGTCCCCAGGTGTCCTGGGCTAGTCTCTCCAACTGTCCCCAGGTGTATCCAATCTTCTTGGTGTCAGGCATCTCTGTCCTGGGCTAGTCTCCAACTGTCGCCAGGTGTCCTGGGCTAGTCTCTCCAACTGTCCACAGGTGTATCCTGTCCTGGGCTAGTCTCTCCAACTGTCCACAGGTGTATCCTGTCCTGGGCTAGTCTCTCCAACTGTCCCCAGGTGGCCTGCGCTAGTCTCTCCAACTGTCCCCAGGTGGCCTGGGCTAGTCTCTCCAACTGTCCCCAGGTGTCCTGGGCTAGTCTCTCCAACTGTCCCCAGGTGTCCTGGGCTAGTCTCTCCAACTGTCCCCAGGTGGCCTGGGCTAGTCTCTCCAACGGTCCCCAGATGTCCTGTGCTAGTCTCTCCAACTGTCCCCATGTGTCCTGGGCTAGTCTCTCCAACTGTCCCCAGGTGTCCTGGGCTAGTCTCTCCAACTGTCCCCAGGTGTCCTGGGCTAGTCTCTCCAACTGTCCCCAGGTGTCCTGGGCTAGTCTCTCCAACTGTCCCCATATGTCCTGGGCTAGTCTCTCCAACTGTCCCCAGGTGGCCTGGGCTAGTCTCTCCAACTGTCCCCAGGTGTCCTGGGCTAGTCTCTCCAACTGTCCCCAGGTGTATCCAATCTTCTTGGTGTCAGGCATCTCTGTCCTGGGCTAGTCTCTCCAACTGTCCCCAGGTGTCCTGGGCTAGTCTCTCCAACTGTCCACAGGTGTATCCTGTCCTGGGCTAGTCTCTCCAACTGTCCACAGGTGTATCCTGTCCTGGGCTAGTCTCTCCAACTGTCCACATGTGTATCCTGTCCTGGGCTAGTCTCTCCAACTGTCCCCAGGTGGCCTGGGCTAGTCTCTCCAACTGTCCCCAGGTGTCCTGGGCTAGTCTCTCCAACTGTCCCCATGTGTCCTGGGCTAGTCTCTCCAACTGTCCCCATGTGTCCTGGGCTAGTCTCTCCAACTGTCCCCAGGTGTCCTGGGCTAGTCTCTCCAACTGTCCCCAGGTGTCCTGGGCTAGTCTCTCCAACTGTCCCCATGTGTCCTGGGCTAGTCTCTCCAACTGTCCCCAGGTGTCCTGGGCTAGTCTCTCCAACTGTCCCCAGGTGTCCTGGGCTAGTCTCTCCAACGGTCCCCAGATGTCCTGTGCTAGTCTCTCCAACTGTCCCCAGGTGTCCTGTGCTAGTCTCTCCAACTGTCCCCATATGTCCTGGGTTAGTCTCTCCAACTGTCCCCATATGTCCTGGGCTAGTCTCTCCAACTGTCCCCAGGTGTCCTGGGCTAGTCTCTCCAACTGTCCCCAGGTGTCCTGGGCTAGTCTCTCCAACTGTCCCCATGTGTCCTGGGCTAGTCTCTCCAACGGTCCCCAGATGTCCTGTGCTAGTCTCTCCAACTGTCCCCATGTGTCCTGGGCTAGTCTCTCCAACTGTCCCCAGGTGTCCTGGGCTAGTCTCTCCAACTGTCCCCAGGTGTCCTGGGCTAGTCTCTCCAACTGTCCCCAGGTGTCCTGGGCTAGTCTCTCCAACTGTCCCCAGGTGTCCTGGGCTAGTCTCTCCAACTGTCCCCAGGTGTATCCAATCTTCTTGGTGTCAGGCATCTCTGTCCTGGGCTAGTCTCCAACTGTCGCCAGGTGTCCTGGGCTAGTCTCTCCAACTGTCCACAGGTGTATCCTGTCCTGGGCTAGTCTCTCCAACTGTCCACAGGTGTATCCTGTCCTGGGCTAGTCTCTCCAACTGTCCACATGTGTATCCTGTCCTGGGCTAGTCTCTCCAACTGTCCACATGTGTATCCTGTCCTGGGCTAGTCTCTCCAACTGTCCACATGTGTATCCTGTCCTGGGCTAGTCTCTCCAACTGTCCACATGTGTATCCTGTCCTGGGCTAGTCTCTCCAACTGTCCACATGTGTATCCTGTCCTGGGCTAGTCTCTCCAACTGTCCACATGTGTACAGTATCCTGTCCTTGGCTAGTCTCTCCAACTGTCCCCATGTGTATCCTGTCCTTGGCTAGTCTCTCCAACTGTCCCCAGGTGTATCCTGTCCTGGGCTATTCTCACCAACTGTCCCCAGGTGTATCCAATCTTCCTGGTTCTCGCTTGTCTACATGTATCACAAGGCCGGTCAACGATCACAATTTATTTTTTAATGACCACATTTTTCTACAAAGTGACATTGAAGACAGAGCACCCAAAAATGCCAAAAAAAAAAAAAAAAAACTTGCAAAAACTGTCGAAGTTCGTCCTCTAGTCTGTATACTTTGGTCGACATTTGTAATCTAGTATTTTCTTACAACAATAAAAATTGTATCCACCGCTTTTTTAAACAAGTTTTGCATTAAAAAAGAATATTAAATTTGTATTGTCATGAGGTTTATTACTGAAACTTTTCATCCGAACACAATTGTTTTTTTTTTTACAATTTTCAAACTACGTACATGTAAGCCCCATGTTGCCAATTTGAATAAAGATCTCTGAAGATTTTTGTTTTTGTCAGTTGGTGGTGGAGTGTTAGTGCCTTTACACTCGGCATCTAGTGAAGCTCAGGCGCCAAGATTTTTATCGTCGGATATAATTTACAAAGGTTAAATAATGCACAAACAGGGCATTCACATGGGGTGTCAGTTTATACAGAGGTCAGTGACCGTCTTAAATTTCTTAACATAGCTCTGGTACTCATTTAAGCTGAGTTGACTCAGGGACGAGTAACAAGGCTCGTTGATCGATGTTGATCAGTGGTCGATATTGGTCAGTTTTGTATTGTTGCTTGTGAACGATGATGGTAACTGGTCGATGGTGGTTATAGGGTCGATGGTGGGCAGTGGTCGATTTAATGGTCGATGGAGGTCAGTTTTGTATTGTAGCATGGTCAATAGTCATCAGAGTACGATGGCGGTCAGTTGTCAATGATGGTTAGTGGTCGATGGTGGATGGTTTTGTATTGATGTATGTTCGATGGTGGTCAATCGTTTTTTCCCTTTGTGCCCAAGACAAATAAGGCAGATGAAGTAGAGTTAATCTATTTTAGAGACCTCGGCATATAAAGGGATAGTGTGGTCAGCACTATGATCAGCCGCCTTTGTTTTCCTTTACGTGAGTTAGGTACCCATCAGAGCTGGGTGGTCTCGGGGACGTTCTACTGTCTTCAACCCGGATTCGAACTCGCGACTTTCGTATAGTGGTCAATGATGGTCGCTTAAAGTAACCCGGCCACGCAACCCTGCAGACGTGTACACAGACAACCCCGGCTGGCACCGAGAAGTGGACCAAAGATCACATACCAGGGTAACACTCTCCGCCACCACACCACACCACACCGGCATTGTCTGCGGCAGGCCGCCATCTTGACGTATGTCACTCCGAGTCTGAGATCTAGATCATGACGCAATAACCACTTGGTGACCCGGTCAAGGTCATGCTCCCCACCCTCACCTTCCTCTTACATCACCCCCCCCCCCCCCATCAAAATTAACCCCCACATCACACACAACAAAAGCGCTTGGGGGTCGACGAAGCACGATTTCTTTTTTTAATAGATGCGTAACAACTGATCCAGGATAACCTTCTGATCAACGCTTCCTTAACTCTTTTGTGGTTGAGACTGTAAATTTCCTGTAAAAAGAAAATATGGTCTTACATTTTTTGGCGAGGTTACGTCACTGTACGGGCGAGTGACTTTATGGGGGTCAGATAAAGGTCAAGGAAGAGCTAACAATGTGGGTTGAATGGCGGTCTCAGACGACGTTATGATGATATGACGATCGTTCAGGAACTATGTCTTACATCTGTGCCGGTAGCCTCGCTTTCACATCAAAGGTGTGGATGAACTGAAAGAGCGGTAGGAGGGGGGGGGGGTGGCAGAGTTTCTTCCAGGCATCTCTTTGGGGGGGGGCGACGACACCTCCCCCCTTCCCCCCCCCCCCCCCCCGAAGAAAGTTTACCGCCCCCCCCCCCCGGAACGCAATGGAATTTATACTGGAAATATATACTTTTGACAGTGTCCGACCCCCCCCCCCCCGGAAATTGTTGTCCTCCCCCCCCCCCCCCCCCCCGAAAATTTCAAGTGCACCCCCGGAGAAAAAAGTCTGGAAGAAACACTGTGTGATGGTGAGGTGTGGAAGTCACAGATTCCTGATTTAAAAAAAAACAACTGATCGGGAATGGTCTGGTGGTTGGGGAATAATGCCTGGTAATGATCAGGAGGGGGGAGGTGTGGGGGGGGGGGATAATTTATCTGGTAGCACTGATGATGGGGATGTTAGGCCTTGATACTGTGTATGGCCCTCAGAGTTTCTTCCAGGTATCTCATTGGTGGGCTGAGTAGAGCTCACGACTGCTAACCCGATTGTGCCGAGTTCAGTTCTCGAGTCTGTAGGACGCCCCTCCTTTGTACCTAAGCTACGTCATAGAAAGTAAGGTACACACTAAAGTATATGTTTTCTATGTCTTTAACAACTCGTTCTTTTACTGCCCCGGTAGATATGCCCCAGGGTGGGGGTGGTGCCCGCGGAAGAAATGCCCCAAAAGAAACTTTGTTCTTAGGTGCAAATGTGAAAAGATAAAAAAATTTTCTCCTTTGAGATAAAGCAGTCAGGTGAAATATTTTCTTTTAATTACCCCCCTCCCCCCCCCCCCCCACACACACACATCCACCCACCCACCCAACCCGTTTTCACCTGTCTAAAGATTTCACCTACAGCTTTGACCACCACAATCAATAACAACAACAAGAAAAATTTCTCAGAAATCTCGTAGAAACCGGGTCAAGAACACGTGCTGGTCACGTGATCAAGCCTAGAGCCAGTATCCTGCCGACCTGGTCTAACAAAAATAATAAAAAAAAAAAAAAAAAAAAAAACTATTTCCCATTCGCATGTTGCGATGGCTAAACAAACAAGCGAATCATTAACTGCACGGTAAATCAACAAGCCTTGCTTGAGTTGGTTTTTTTTTGTTACCCTAATTTTGTTTACATTTTCTATTACTTCTGAGTTGTGTTCCTGGAACAGTCGGTATCTTCGTGGCTTAATTAATTGCCAATTAGCCTGGTTAATCAGTGCAGTGGGTCTCAAGCTGTCAAGGTGAAAATGTGCAACAGGTAGGGTTGTAATGTGAAGGTCGGGGAATGGAGAGGGAGTAGAAGGGGAATTGGAGGGAGGTAGGGAGTGGGAAATGTTGACCAACACGTGGTAGAAGTGATCCTCCTTGTTGTGGTACCATGGTGTCAGCTGATGACAAGACTAAAAGTGTTTGGTATAAGACACAAGATGTTATCACAAGACAAGATATTTGGTTCAAGACATGATGTTTGGTACAAGACACATGATGTTATCACAAGACATGATGTTTGGTACAAGACTAAGGATGTTATAACAAGACATGATGTTTGGTACAAGACTAAGGATGTTATCACAAGACATGATGTTTGGTACAAGACACATGATGTTATCACAAGACATGATGTTTGGTACAAGACTAAGGATGTTATCACAAGACATGATGTTTGGTACAAGGCACAGGATGTTTGGTATAAGACTAAGGATGTTTGGTACAAGACTCATGATGTTTGGTATAAGACTCATGATGTTTGGTATAAGACTCGTGATGTTTGGTACAAGACTGAGGATGTTATCACAAGACATGATGTTTGGTACAAGTATTTAGTAATAAAAAAAAACTCGTGATGAGTGACGCAAGATTCGGGATGTGTGACGCAAGACTTTGAATGTTATCTACATAACCGTCTGACAGAGGACTTAAAGAAAAGAATCCTGTTTTGTCCTCCCAGTAACCCAACCCTTTCGCTCTGGTTCCGCTGACCTTGAAGAACAGGCTGTAAGAAAAAACCTTGACCTTCGTTGGCCAAAATATAGTCCATGTCTATTCACTACATGTCCCCAATGTCGATCTAACTTCCGCCCACCCACTGTCTAGAGACTGTCAACCATTTAACCCCTTAATATAGGTTAACTTTCAACCCTTCACTGTAGGTTAACTGTAGGTTAACTGTCAACCCCTCACTGTAGGTTAACTGTCAACTCCTCACTGTAGATTAACTGTCAACCCATCTAGTTAGGTTAACTGTCAACCCCTCAATGTAAGTTAAGTGTCAATACAGAGTGAATCTGCGTTTCTCCCACACTTTATAGATTGACATGATTAATTTAACCCCAGTTTACAGCAACTATATATATATATATATATATATATATATATATATATATATATATATATATATATATATATATATATATATATATATATATCGCCTCTCCAGATCCAATATCAATGGTAATACAAATGGCCACCAATATTATTACGATAACGACGATAACCAGTGTTTCATCAAGACTTTTTTCT